>NC_056728.1:402931155-403043655 GCF_019279795.1 Protopterus annectens
TATGGGATAATTTACAAAATTTGTTAAAAAATTTTTAATTTCAATAGCATGGTATTTTAGTTTAATTAATTGATCTGATTGTAGTGGATGTCTTTGTAAATACTTCAGTTGTTTTGTTGAATATTATAATAATACCTATTTTGAATTACTTGTATAAAATTGTTATGATATTTCTCTTACATGTTAAAACAATAAACCTGTTTTGAAAAAAAAAACGCGCAAAAACGCGCAAAAGTGGGTTTTAAGAGAGGAAGATGAAGGAGTTTTGGAATTAACCCAAAATGGCCAATAAAACTACAGCTTCAAGTCAGTAACCACTCCCACAGGGGCAGGCAGGCTGCTCAATGTTTTTCACTGCCACTGATCAACAGAGAGACTTTCCTTTAGCCCAAGCAAAAAATGGCCTCACAGAAACTTACAAACAGTTCAAGAACAGCAAGCCTGTAACTGAACTTTTTTAAATCTCAGAAAAGTGGGAAAAAAGCAAGACCTTCCTCATGGTGAATGATTTGAAGGGATGTTTACATAGTCACATGCTGTGGAGACTGACATATGCCAGAAAGACATATGACAAGGGAAGGTCTACATCTCAACATGTTGCCTGTATATCTCCACACCATATATCCATGTTGGTGGCACCTCTACCTGGCATGTGGCTAGCTTTCTTTATTATCCCTTGTCTGGCCCCTGGTCCATAACAGACTACATTTAAGGTAGTTAACTAAGCACTTTCCTATAGATGCCTGTGTCGCAGTAATTGCTTGCCTGTCTTTGTTGCACCTTACTGATATCACAGGCCTGCTAGGCTCCATAAATACTAACAGCATCTAAGTCCAAGTGGCAAATCTCTATCCCTGTCACATACATCATACTCCATTGGCCAAGGGTTCACTGCAATCATACCTCTCAACTGTTCAGATTTTCACAGAATGTGCAGATTTTTGCCTTATATTTTTGGTCCATTTTTCATAAAATTGTGGTTTTCTGGCAAATTAGTGGTAAATCATTAAAGACTGAAGTTAGAAAATAATGACAGACACAACCCCCTTGCTTTGCCATTGGCCCTGTCTCTCTTCCCCTGCCTTGTCATCTGCCTCCAGGCCTATATCTCCATTGGATGACTGAGGTTCTGCAGCAGGGGCAACTAGATTGTGTTCCCAGTGGCTTCTGGCAGTTGGTCACTGGAAGGAATAATAATAATTTATTTCTAGCATTTATTTAGTTATAGCACCTTTTATACAGAAGTACTGTGATTACTTTTTAAATCTGTAACTTGTTTTAATGAGTGTTTGATTATTATTGGATGGTGTATAATTGATAGGTGGATTTTTTTGATATATAACGGCAACAATTTTATGTGGAATTTTATCTGAAGAAGTCTTGAAATGAAAATATGGTGATTCAGTTAAAACATTAAGTTTTTTGCTGTCCTTTTAATAAATTGCTTATTTTGCCCAGGAAACACTGCATCACAAGTGTTTTTGTATTTTATTGTATTGACCTAGTGACAGCTTTTACAGCAATTACTGATGTAAAAAAAATGCCAAAACAAGTTTTACTGAATCTCAGGTGCAATTTATTTTCCAGATGGGCAAGACCCACTGCACCTACATGTAGGGACACACAATCACAATCCCCAAACTTATATATACCTACTCTGAGAACATATACCAGTGGAGAAACATGAAAAACTCCAATGATGATGAAAGTTGTTTTGGAAAAATTTATGTAACCTACTGTCTCTCTCTCTCTCTCTCTCTGTAATAGTTTTTAATATACGTATTGCATTCTGATATAGGCTATATGTACACTGCTAGTGTTTCAGATATCCATAGCCACAGTTGCAAATACAGATGTCTCCCTGCAGACACTGGCATTTCTGTGAGTGGGCTTTTTAATTACTTGCAGCTTGGCATGTGAATTTAATACCTGCTAATTGATGATTACCTCAAGCTGCATTACCTCAACATCTCCAGGAAAGTCCTTTCTTGGTCATGGGACTGTGTAATGAAGGTATTATTAAAATGCAACTACATGTATGAAAGCAGTAAAGATATAGTAAATATATGCCTATAAACGTATGGTATCTTGTACAAGAGATACAAAATAGAGGGCTCTATAGGACATAAGCTTTTAGTACAGAAGCTGACGGAGTAAGGCACAGCACTGGAGTGCTGGTGGATGTTGGCTAATTTTTATGTACATTTATTTATAGTATTAGCAATTTACCAAATTGTGGGAAAGATCACATAAGTGAAATCATGTCATTGGACAATAGTAGCAGGACAAACTGAATTGAACAGTTCTAAAAACTAGAAACAGTATATCACATATCGTAAAACTGAAGAGAATATATGCAGATATTAACAATGAATGTCAGTATGACAAGAAGTTGCAAATAAAAACATTATTTCTATATGATGATGATTTCCTATTATTAGGCATATGAAAAAAAGAACCTGCTAACTATCTACAGTATATTGCAACAACATTTAGTAGCTCACCCTTAGGATTATTGAAAGAAAAACTGATGAAATGTATTATTCGCTATTGTGGGATAACGGCACTATGTCTTTGTCATCAAGGGGCGTGGTTTATTACCATGCTTCAGTAAAAACAGATTGATGGTACAGGTATTATCTAGGGTGGAGCCATTCAATCCCCACTATGGGGGTGCATGTAAGAGACTGGGTCTGAAGCAGCATTAAAACAGAAGACCATGTTTGAATAAAAGGAATTTCCTCGATTTTTCTTTTGGTTTGCTTCATAGATAGAGCAGAGGATGTGCTAGCAATCAAACATAGATGGAAGTGTAGCTGTCCTTTACTGCCTAGGATGTCTACCATTTTTAAAAGCATAATATGTTGACTCACCCAGAAGTGGATTTATAAATATTAGTAACCCATACACCTATGTGTAATTGTGATAACCTTTTCGAGCACATGTGATATGGTCAGGGTGAATTGTTGTAGCTACATTAAAATATAGTTTTTCTTTAGTACCTGGCTTAAAGCATTATGAATTGCTATTAATTTTGTCAGTATAACTCTGAAATTGATTATTAAAAGTAATCTATGCACTGACATGACAGCACCCCATATAGGAAAAGTCTATGCTATATGGAATTTCAATGATTAGGTACATATTTGCACAGGCATCTCAATGTACATTTATGGGAAGTAGAATTAATGAAGCACATGCATTTAAAATGACTGTTTGAATCATTTACCTTGATTTTAATGATTTCTGTCCAAAATTAATTAGCTTCATGCACAGACATAATGGATAAATTAATTAAAATAATTGATGAGTTTTTATTTTTAAGGCTTGCATTGGGGCTTCTGTTCTCTATAAGTCAAGGCTTACTTATTCAATCACAGATATGTGATGCATCTCTCTGAGTCTTTGAATGCATTATTACTAATACATGCATAAGCTATGTTTTTTGTATAACTCCCTCTGAATGGGCTTAATATTTGAGAGTCATTTTTGTGCTTTGAATGGAATAATAATTTGTTTACTGGATAATGCTTTATGCACATGATGGCTATTACCACTACACAGCATGACAACATAAAAAAATATTCTTAAGGCATAATCTCAGAATAGCATCTTCCAATACTTAGCAGTGCAATTTTGTTTGTTTTCTTGAAGTCATATTTAAGTGCAGCCAGGCTTGCTATGTTTTTGCCTTCTAACATCAAAAATTCATCAATTACACTTGACAAAATATTCAAAAGGAATAATTAGGTAATTTCAGCACTTAAACAACATTTTCTGTCCAGGTAGTAGTAAAGTATTGTAGCAATCTTTAACAGAGTTAAAGTACAGAAGCAGTTATTTTTTCTCTAGTGTTTCTGCACAAATGATTTAATGTAGTCATAGGTCTTCAAAAGGCATGGATGAATGTATGTGACCTTTAATTAGCAGCATGACAGTAGTATACACACACACACACACACACACACACACACACACACACACACACACACACACGCGTGCACACACACACACACACACACACACACACACACACACACACACACACACACACACACACACACACACACACACGCGTGCGCGCACACAGTTATGAGTGATGCTGCATAGGCATGCACTGAGTAAAATGGTAAATAGGCATATGCATGTCTGCATCTGATTTGCTAATGCTATAGCAATATATTCTTTTTACAAAAAAAAAAAAAAAATTGCAGTTTAGCTGTCCTTTGCCTGCAAAATATTTTCCAACTGATATACTAAGGCATTTTAAAGCCATTAGAAAGTAGGCATATCTAGTTTCTGAATAAACACTGTAACAAAAAAAATCCCCTAAATGTGTGAAAAATGTTGGTATGGTGGTTAGCTGTGACATGCAGAATGGTGTACTGGTCAAAGTCAGCAGCAGGTGAATTCTGCAGTGGACTATAGTATTGAGAAATCTGCTGGAAATCCATTTCAGGGCAAAAAGGCTAACATGACAGATAAACCATGGAGAGAAGTATTTGTCCACAATACTTTGGACAGGAGGTAATACAGTTAGTGGCTAAGAGCATGTAGAGGTCTCCTCATCTCATTCTAGACAGACGGTGGTGGTTGTGAGACAGCTATAGCGTGGTCCCCCATGGAAGGATAAAGCCTCGCCCTAATAAACATGGCTTAGGAAACAAACACGTGTGATAATAATATGTTATTAAGCTAAATGAGTTAAAATATATTTAAAATTTAAGATGAATACATCTTATTATGAACAGCAGCATTATTCATTTCTGAATTACCTTGTTATTTGGCCTTGCATATATGCAGCATAACTCATTCAGTATAGATGACGTATGCGAGGATCAGTATACACAATCGTGTATTTGGAACTCATCCATGTTAATATATGTGAGGCAGTGCATGCTTGCTGAAGTAATTGATTTTGTGTGCCACAGTGCATGATGTAGAAGATTATGATTGGCTCTCCAATCATAATGATGTCATTATATGCTTGAGACGTGGATGACAACAAACTGGCTGCAAGAACAGAGTGAAGCTATGTTTGACAAGTAAATCTAGACATCTATATCAAGAAGAAATAACAAATGAGTTAAGAGTGGAGAGATGCAATTATAATTCTTTGTAATATATGGAACTTCAACATTTCAAATGCACTACTAGAAATGACATGTCTCCAAAAGAATGGCTTTAGGAGCTTTTAGACATTTCAGTTTTATGTGACAGGGAAGTGTATTGCAGCTTTCTGAGCTGTTTCATCTTCTCTTCAGTGTTCTCTGTTAACTGGGACTGGTCTCTGCTATGTTGTAGCTGGAGACTAGAGTTTAACCATGAAGAAAGGTGTTTCGCAAGACCTTGTTTAGGACTTTCTTATATGATGTCCAACATGTGTGCAACGTGTACTACATGCACAGTAACATTCTGTAACATATGAATTAGAATGAGTCTTGCATCATTCAAGAGACAATGTGATGTTTTTTTTTTATTTATTTTATTTGTAGAGATTCTCCTGCACCCGATCTGCAGTAGGGTCTATCAGCAAATAAAACTGATATGTGTTCTGTCAATGTTACATTGTTAATGAATGTGTTATCCGTGTCTGAAAGCCTTTTACATTATTATTTACATGTACGTGTCTTGTTAGTACTGGTAGTTTCTGATTTATATTTGATTAATATAAATAATGATATTGTTGCTGGATTTGTCTGGTAGAATTTTGCAATACATTTCATTAATGTATAAAGATTTTACACTGTCTCTTTGATAATGTGCTTATAATTTTCCATCATTTTTGTTACTCTGTTTTTAAACATGTTTTTGAATAGTATCCCACATTAATTCTAGAAGACGGAAGAATTACGTGCTATTTGATATTCATAGTTTATGCTACTCAGATGCCCAGATTTTTGGCTGAATGTTCCTACTTTTCAAGGGCCTTTGTTGCTATTTTCAGTGTCTTCAGGTTGAGAGGTATGCTGTAATAAGATGCTCACTGAGATATTATTATACAATTCTAAAATAACTTACCAAACCAAAAATACATAAGTATATACAGCAGTACAGTACCATGACTCTTACTAAGAAGATGCTCACCAAAATGGGTCACTGTTTTCATCCAACATTTTTGCAGTTATTCTCTATGTAGTGTACTGTAGACATCTAAATACTACTGTTATGCAGGAATAAACTACAATGAAATAAATAACAATGAAGGGAATAGACACATAGGAGTTATTCAGAAAAAACAGTGTTAAGTGGAGTAGCACGATGAGTGGCAATGCACATGGAGGAGTTGATTTAAAGATACACATAGCATGACCACTTTAGTGGAAAAACAACACAATATCCATTGCATGGAAAATATGACATAATGACAAGCAAATGATTGTCAGTATAGTAATGAGAAAAATTTCTAATCAAATGATGAAATCAAACATGGCAGCAAGATTCTGAAATATATAAAATGTGCATGATGAGCCATGGCAATCAGCTTACTTGAACACCATAATTTTTTGGTGAACACATGTATCACTCATGCTAACATGCTAGGAGTAGCAACTGTTATAGCTTGTCAGCATGTGTTTGTGGCTGCCTTGAGAGCCTGTATCTGTGATGTTGTATGCTGCTGTCTTCAGTGTCACAAGACAGTCTGTCAGTGTCTGACATACCATCACCTGTGGGGAGACGACGTGTGAGTATGCCCTCCACAGTTTCCATTGCTGGCAGTGTCATTACACCCTCTTACTGTGCCCTGTACATGGTGCCATCACTGTCATTGTTTACAGAGTCACTATCAGACGTGTTGACATACACTGACAGAACCTCTCCCAGTGGAATCTGTGAGAGCATAGAAATAGTTTACTAGTGCTAAAACAGTAGATACAACTCCCACCACTGTGCATCACACAGACCTTTACTCACCAAGAAAATGTATAGCCTGCAGGCAAATATGTACCTTGTGCTGTATGTTGTTGCTGTTTCAGCCCTGATGTCTCTGTGCTACTGATATGTAGATATGGATGTTTAAGTAAACTATGCTGAGGTGCTAGGCAATGTCCTATGGGACCAGCATGTCGCACTACACACATGGGTATTTCAAATGCAGATATGTATATCTGAGTAAAGTATGATGAGGTGCTAAGCAATGTCTTATTGGACTGACATATCACATTACACACATGAGTATTTCCTACAGATACTTAGTTGTAACTTGTGGAACAAATTGTCTCTTTCACAGTCCTGATACCCTTGCAAGACATACATGTACAGAAGCATGTCTGAATAAACCAGGTAGAAGTGCTATGCAATGTCCAACAAGAATGATATCTACAATTCCTCAGCTGTGGCATGCTATACAATCACTTGGACAGTCATCACTGACAGAGCTCCTATTTCCAATCCACTACTGAGAACATACTGTACCTCTTAACTGTCCAGATTTTAACCTAATATTTTGGTTGGTTCTCCATAAAATTTGTGGATTTCTGGCAAATCACTAAGAATCGAAATCTATAACTAATGAAATATGTTTTAGTTTCACACTTCATATCCTTCAGAAAATGCATACTAATGCAAATCCTGCTATTTTAACAACTTTCTAGGTTTATAAGAGCAATACTTAAAAGCTACCCCTATTCTGGTCCTTTATCTCCACATTTTTATAAGCTTTGTGCAGATTTCTTATGTTAACAGGTTGAGTGCTATGATTGGGAATGAGATTTCTCTCAGTCTCACCACTTCAGGATGCCAGGACTTCTTCAGAGTGTGTGTCTGTTTAAACTAACGCTGTGCTGGATGTCCACCTCTGTGGTCAACCTGCCCCTGGCTGTTTCTTGAGGCTTGGTTGTAGCATGTGGGATGATGTCAGTGACCCACTGGAAGACCTGTACTAATGTTCTATTGTGACCACCCACTGCACTAATGTCCTGCAACAGTTCCCACCATACATGTTCCTGGAAGCTGTTGTCCTCTATATCTTTGTCCAGGATATGTATGCCATGAATGTGTAGGGCTTATAGTGGTACCACATTTTCCTATGTAGAGACCTTGTCCAGCTGTTGCTGGTAATTTTGTCTTATGGTCAGTCAGGTACACATGTGAATTGCTATGGGTATGCAGGATCATATCTGTAAGCTAACAGATTCTTCCTCACTGTCCCGAATACCCCTGCGGCAGGGACTGCTGTGTCTGGTGCTATCTGATAACTTTTCGGACACTATCCCACAGTGTGCTTGCTGTTTTCGTGTGTCCCTGTGTAGTGTCCCTTGTACCTGGGCCAATAGTGTGGTGTGCTTGATGTACTAGTGGCCTTGTATCCACAATAGCCTAGCCTGCTGTTGTGGGCATACAGTAACGCAGCAGACCTGTAACTGAGACTGTGTGTTCGCATACCCTAGTTAGATGCACACCCATACCACAGGACTGCAACCTGTCCTGCCTTTTTCCTGTGTCCTGGCTGCATGAACACCTGGATAGGACTGCAATGCACTCACACACATGCATGCACATACACAAACTGCATCACTGTGTCACAGAATCTGTAGTTCCCTTCCTCCCTTAAGTAGTGACCACAATGCTGGGGCCCATTACCATCTATCCTGTTTAATATTACTTTCCCTTTATGGCAGAACACTTCAATACCCATTTTTATTGGATTCTCTTTGTTACCTGCATAATATGGTCTTCCACAAACAGGTCATATCATTTTTCTCATGTTAAAATGTGCCTATTAGCACACCTGTTGTGCTTATGAAGTGATTTATTAGAATCATCTTACAACTGTGTCAATAAAATAATAACATATTACTTATATTTCGTGCTACGTGATTTAGTCTGACTCATGCACTGACACACTGGTTTCAAATGTTGTATGCACTTGTGGGTTCTAGCCATGCTACTACAGATTTGTATCATGTTAATAGTTATAGTTATTTTACTATCTAAAACAAGTATAAAAGTGGCTGGTGCTATAAGACAACACTAGTAACCAAAAATAGCACCAAAATGAAGATACTGGCCCCTGGAACATAGTTTAGTATTCTTTAATGAAAAAGTCCACAGCACAAGGCAAGAACACCTGGGACAAATTTATGATTTCCCATCCACTCATCAAGGTTGTGCTTGAAGAGGGTCAGTGAGATGCTCGTTTTGACATGTATGGCAAGTCTATTCCAGAGACAGGGCAGCCCTGGGAGACAAACCTGTCTCTCCAGTAGGTTTTGTTGATGTCACAAATTAGATTCAGGCCTTTTGAGCAGGTAGCAAGTGAGGAGTTAGACTTACAGATATGGAGCATCTCTAGTTGGGCAGGGTCTTAGTTGGGCAGGATCTGAAATTGCCTTGTAGGCGAGGCACATATCACCCCTAAGCAATCTGTATGATACCGAGTAGAGTGACAGTGATTTGAGCTGGTTTGCATAGGACAGGTTTTGGAGGCTGTGTATTCTCTTTGTGAGTTATTTCAGTGGCCTTTTCAGTTGATGCAGTTATTTGGAGAGGTATGGAGCAATATACTCAATTATTGGTTTAATGAGGGAGGAGTATAGAGAGGTAATAACCTCCTTTTTATTGGAATTCCTTTACTTATGAGATGAACCAAGTAAAAGGATTTTTGGACCACTGCTGCTACATGATGGTCGAATGTGAAGTTGTTATCAACCTGAGTGCCCAGGTTTCTCACCATATTTTGTGTGCTTAGGGGGTTGCCGTTGTTGTGGTAATCAGTAGGTGTCATGTTTTTGCAGAATGGTATGATAATACATTTTTTTTTGCATTTAGCTTGAGGCCCTCACTTTGGCACTAGTCATTAGTTGCTGTGAGACCCTCTTGCAGTATGTTAACATCCTTTGGGGAGTCAATGACAGTACCCAACTTACAGCTGTCCACAAACTTGGTCAGCCATGGGCTTTTTGTCTTTTCCTGGGCCTCTGGGAAGGAAATGCCAAATAGTAAGGGTCCCGGGACAGATCCCTGAGGAACTCAACTAGTTACAGGTCTGTTATCAGAGGTGGAGGTGCCTGTTATGACTTTGAGGGTCCTGTCAGTGAGCCAATTGGCCACCCACCTGATGAGATAGGGATTTACACCATGTTGTGTTAGCTTTTCGATGATGTCTGAGTGGGTGATTATGTCAAAGGCTTTGGCCAAGTCAAGGTAAGCTGTATGCACTAACATTCCCTCATTCAGGGCCTTGGTGATAGTCTGAAAGAAGGCAACCAGGTTCAGCAGGCAAGATCTGCTCTTGATGAATCCAAACTGGCTGGGGTCAAGTGCTTGAAGATTGCCTATATCTTGTTTATGAGATCCATAATAATATGCTGCATGGCTTTACAGATCAGACTTGTCAATCTATTGGGCGATAGTTTCTAGGGTCAATAGTGGCACCACCTTTGTGCAAGGGGAAGACAATGACAGTTCTCCACTCTGCTGGAATGAAGCCTGTACTTAGGCTGTGGTTGAATAGGGTGCTCAATGGCGAAGCCAGTTCTTGCTGGAGATAGTGCAGAATACATCCTGTGATACTATCAGGTCCCATGGAAGTTGTGTCCTTTGCTTTGGATAGTGCCTGTAAGACTTCATCTTTGGAGATTTGAGGTGTGGGACAAGTATCTGGGATGTTGAAAGGGCATTTGGGGGGACAGGGGGTGAAGTTTGCCCTGAACCTATCTGCTAGCAGGTTGGCTAACTCAACAGGATCAGTGTAAGTGAAACTGTTAAGTACTAATTCGGAACAAACCTGGACTTTGCCATGGAGGTTCCTGACATAACTGAAGAAGACTTTATGGTTTCCCCTAGATTCAGAGGCTAGTTTTGATTCATAGTGATCAAATTTGTTTGTTGAAGCTAAGAAGGGAGTTTTTCCAATTTGGAATTTGTTCATTTTTACCCTTGGACAACAGTTTCTTCCTTTTGTTGTAAAGCCTGTTGATAGAGGATGTCCGCCAAGCATGTTTGCGTTTACTCGAGGAGCAGATTTTAGTTTTACCGGGTATGGCTGAGTCCATGCAGTTGTACAGGTGCTTGCATACTGCACTGGTGTAGTGTTCAGCATAGCTGTCTGCATTCTCTGAGGGGACTGGTGTTGTGAAGCTACATATACTCTCCCTTAGGATGTTGTAGTCAGCTTTTGAGAAGTTTTTTTAGCTTGATTACGGCTGGGGGTGGGGGGTTGGGTGAGATAGAAACTTTGAATGAGACAGTCAAATGATCTGATCTCACCAGGGAACAACATACTATGGGAATGGTACAGAGGTCGGTCATGTTGGTGAGAACCAAGTCCAGAATGTTATCTCCCCTTGTGGCGGATGAGCTGAGCTGGTCTAGTGCATTACAAAATGAATGAAGTCAAGGAATCATTGAGAGAGTGCATTAGTACAAGAATAGTTCACTCAGTCTGTGGTGGGGTAGTTGAAGTCACCAAGGATCAGGGTGTAGGGGGGATACCTTGATGGAGTCAAGTAGATCCAGGTAAGAGGAGTGGGTGTCCTGAGTCATGGAAGGGGTCTATAGCTGGTTATAACTATTCTGTAGAATTGTTCAGGAAATAATTCTGAAGCATAGCTCTAATACAGAATACTTCATATTTAAACAGTAAGTGCCAAGCAAAGAATTCCACAGAATTCAAAATTTCATTACACTTATTAGTAGACTTTTCTTTGTACAACACAGTGATAAAATTCAAACCACAGAGTTCTGGGTTTAGAATTCCATTTGTCAAATTCTGTCTTTAGCATTCTATTTGTTGAATTCTATGATTAGAATTCTATCTATACGAGTCAACATTCAGCATTCTTTAATCCATATAATCAATTATTTTGCACTTAGAATTTCACCTGCTAATTCAGTATGCATAATTCAGCTTGATGAAATTCTTTATAGAATGTGATGCTTCTAATTATATTTGCATAATTATGCAGTTTAAATTTGATCTGTAGAATTTTATCAGCAGAGCTTTAGGTGTGGAATTCTATCTTCAGAATTGCGTCTTCTGTTTTTTTTTTTTGTTTAAAATTCTGTTTGCAGAATTCTGTTTTATGTTCTCTCTGTAGAATTCTGTGTGCATAATTCCATAAGAATAATTGCATATAACGAATGCTGACATTATGATTCTCAAATTCTTTATATAGTTAGACATACTAAGTATTTTTTATGTTGGCTAACGTATGCATAGATTTGGGGTTAAAAGAGAAATGAATTATCTAAATTTTTTCATGTCTCTCAACTGTACAGATTTTCACAGAATTTCTAGATTTTTGCCTCATATTTTGGTGTGTTCCTCCTAAAATCTGTACTTTTCTGCAAATAGCTGAGGATTAAAGTCATTAAATAATGACAAACATTTGAGTTTAAGACTTCACATCCTTCAGGAAATTCATGCTAATGCAAAACCTATTATTCTATCAACTTTCTAAGTTGGTAAGAGCAATATTTAAAATCTTTCCCTATTTGTCTCCCCATCATTTTATGCTTTGTCTAGATTTTTTGCTCTAAGAGGTAGAGAGGTATGTTCTAGATTAATTCTAGCATTGCACTTTAAAATTTCCAAATACTTATTATGTAGATTATTAATCACTTCTATGTTATTATTGTTACTTGTTTGATTTTCCAGTTTTAATTTGTCAAGTTTTTCTTGTATATTGTATTATTCTTTGTCCCATTGTTTTTTCTTTATTGATAGCCAGGTGATGACTCTACGAAATAGATATGCCTTTAGTGCATCCCATAGATAGATTTCTGAAATATCTCCTGTACTGCTAATTTCTATATAAAAATAATTTATTTAAAAAAAATGTCTTTAAAATCCTTTAAGCCACTTATATATGCTGGTATCCCCCTGACCTTAATGTTATTGTTAGATTTTAAAAACAGCTCAAACGTGATTGCATTGTGATCTGATAGTGGGTAAGATACCAATATAACTTTGCTTAGTTTATCTATTAAAAATTCCAACAAATAAAATAATGCCTCAGTAAACCACAGTCACTGTAAAAGCAATACTAGATAAAATAAAAAGCAGACTAAGGAAACGCAAGCCAACAAATTTATTAAACACAAGGCTTTCAGGTTTCACTTTCTCAAATAAGGTAAGTTGAAGACTGAGCAGCCATGGAGAAAAGAGAAATAGCCTACACGTACATAATTGCAAAAGCATGGTTGAAAATTGGTGACTTGAAATTTATTGATTGAAACCTCAACAATTAGAATTTATGACGTAGATTAATCTTAAATTTCTATCTGTAGAATTTTTTGTTTACAATTTTGTCTATAGAATTCCATCTATAGTACTATGAGCTGAGAATCATATATACAGAATTCTGTGATGTGAATCTTGTATAAACTTCTGTGGTTGGAATTCTACCTGAAGAAGCATTTCTGTAGATGTATATATGAACTTACGTTCAGTTTTATAAATACAATATGTACATTTTTATTTATGCAATTCTTTATTTCATATTCTTCCTGTAGATGTATGTGAAAACGCTATTTTCAAAATTATGTGCTTAAAGTTTTATCTATAGAATTAAATGTGTGGAAGCAGCATCAGTCCCAATATTGCCACAGCTGGTTGTTCCACAAAGGAGTTTTATGTCCACTTAGATAAACATATAGAGCTTTAAGTCATAATCAGATCTAAATATAATGGGAAATTTATAAACAAACAATCATGGTGGCCCGCTGAAATAAATATTCTCTACAGATAAAAAGAACATTATATCAAGGATAATATCAGACATTTGACTAAAAACCTGAAAATATTATTAGTTCTGTTAAAGCAACCAATAAATGTAGGTTAGCATCTGAAGCAAATGACAATACGAAATCCTTCTTTAGCTACATCAGCTACATTAGGAAACTAAAACATAACACTCAGCATTGCTCTGAACTAATTCAAAATGGCACCTCCTACTCTCAGCAGATAGACATCGCTAGTGTACCAGCAAACATTCAAATAAGATTCTATCTCAGAAATGGCTATCAAGATTTAATTTATCCCTGAAAATCTTGACCCCCCCCCCCCCCCATTATTACTAAAGAACATGTACTGAAGGTACTTTAATCAGGGGAGCTGATAAAATGCCTGGCAGTTTAATTAGCAGTATTAAATAAGCCCTGATAGAGCCAATCCTTAAATCACTTAACACAAAGGTGAACACATTCTTTATCCTCAAGGTTTGGCACACAATGGCACATAGGTCAAACCATATGAATGGTCCTATCAGTGACCTCAGGAAGTATAGGTCCACCAGCCTGACAAGACTCATTCCCAAAGCCATTAAACATATTATAACTGATCTGATAAACTATAATATCAGAAATTTCATCAGATCAAGCCTGCAGCAGTTTAATTTTTTCACAGTAAGATCCTGTCTAATAAAGTTGGTTAACTTCATTGGCAGGATAATACAGGCTATTGGCAGTGGTCATTTTGTCCACGTGGAATACCACAACCTAGAGAAGACATTTGCCACCATCTCCAATGCTAGCTAGCATAGTTATTCAACTTAATGCATTAAAAGTAGATACTTATGTGGTAAAAGGGATACCGAACTAGGTAAAACATATAATCCACACAGTACTGGTGATGTCTCATCAGAAAGTATGAATTTGTCCAGTGCTGTCACATAGGCCTCAGTGCTTGGACCTGTTTTGTTTGGGTTTTACTTATCTGATTTCCAGATCATAAACCAAGATCTCTGGAAAATGAAATTTGCAAATGACTGCAAACAGGGAATCGTTGTCAAGTGATGCCCAAACACTTCAGGAAAAGCTTACACTCATAAATATGTACTGTACTAAAATGGATTTAAATTAAATGCAAAAAAGTGCAATATTCTCATGTCTGGTAGACAACCCCTCCCACCAGCATGAAGCATAGAAAATAATGCAATTCTTAATGAAAGTATTGTTAGAGTCCATAGAACTTGGGTTGATAATTCCTTGTTCTTTGATCATTACATAATGACAGTTGTCAAGAAGTCCTTTTACTTGGCACAGTTAACTGACAAGAAGAATGTAATCCAGATTTAAAGAGGTCATCATGCCCTTACATTCAGCATTAAATAGGACAATTACAGAGTTCATAGCCACTTTTGGGATATAATTCACTAAACACATCAAAACTACCTAGAAGGCTTCAGAGATTCCTGACTAAGAAGATCACTGACCTAAACACCAAAAGCTACCGGAAAGCATGGAAGTACTGTCCCTTTATTTCAATCATATGCACTTCTGAGAGGAGATAAATATACCTTGCCTTTTACGCCAGTAGTGGCATAGTAGTCTTGTATGTCTTGTATCTACATAAAGCAACTAGTCCAACTGATACTATAACAAGGGATCTAAATCATCACCAGATGAAAAATAAAACATGGTGTAGAGATTAGGTTTATCACACATGCCTGTCCTACCTCTGGAATAGGCGACCCCAGCAAATTAATAATTATACTACACTATCTTGCTTCATATGAGACCTGGATGATTAGATGGGTATTCACAAATTCCCTCCAGGCTTGACTGGCCTAGCCTTCCTCGAGTGAGAGTGTACAGTCTAAGATTAGGTACTAGCAAGACATAAATGGTCCCATGACTCAGTTGTCTTGAATTCTCTATGATTCTGTGATCATAAGCCTTAAGGAGAGCATAGTAGTTTAGAAAAAGCTGTATGACCTGCTGAAAAAGGAGGATAAAGTACCTGCTTACAACAGAATGCATAGAGATGTATCACAACATGGGCAGGTAAGTGAGTATCTTATGGGTTTAGGACAGCATACATTTTTGATAACCATATTACCTCCATTGTATGGAAAGCTTTCTACATGGCTCACCTCATTAGTAAGGGTATCTCATCCAGGGACAAGGTGGTCATAACATCCCTGTATTCTTCCCTAATAAGACCCATTATTGAGTACAATGCACCTTTCACCATGTACCTCACAAAGCACATGCGGCAGCTGGAGAGACCACAGAGGTTCCTCACCTGGAGAATCCAGGGCCTCAATCATCTACCCTACATATTATGCTAAAACCCCTGTCCCTCTACTCAGTCTCCTACAGACTCCTCAGAGGTGACCTCTGTATGGCATACAAAGCAATCTCAGATCGCACCCTGATGGGACTGCTGCATATCTGCAAGTCAAGCTCCACTCAAGTAACCCACACACGTGACCTCAACCTGATCTGTGACATCAGTAGGACTTGTTGGCTAGACAGATTTGCATCCCAGAGACTCACCCTTTTGTGGAATAGACTCCCTTTCTATGTAAAGCAGGGTGCCTCATTAAACCTTTTAAGTGCAACCTGGATAACTGGATGGGGAACAGAAAATACACCCCTGGGATTCCATCTGTGGCATAGGGTGCTGACATGTTGGAACATGGGCTAAATTCATGGCTAGGCTTTTAAGGGCCTCAGGGCCAATAGCCTAGTAACTTCCTATGATCCTGTGATCCTATATGGGACTTTCAAACACAGCCAAGAACACACACACACTGACAGACATGTGTAATGCACAAATGAACACAGGTTTTCACATGCCCAGAAAATTGACAGCAACTAGAAAAAGTCATCACACAGCAGTCTACGTCACTACTGCAGGCACTATCCATAAATGGCATGTGCATCCAGACTAAATATAACATGAACAGATCTTTAGGAGCACATGTGGCAGGGAGTGGCACAGGACATCAGTGTTGGGGAGGCCATAATAGTAGTCTACATTAGATTCAGTAAAGGGTAGCTAATGTGATATTGCATGCCAAGAATAAGACAGAGGCCATTGTTAAGGACACGTCCACTACAGTAGATGAAGCACTAACACAGAAAATGGAAAAGACTCTGGGTTTCCTGTCTGGGGTGGAAGATCATGCTCATATACCCTGTGGTGGTCTAGATGTAAGACATGGGCTGTAGTCATCTGCAAGAGTGTCAGTATGGCATGCACTAGGCAATTACATTTGTATTGTACAGAGTATTGCATGCAAGGCAGGACTTATTCATCACAAGAATTCTGCATATCTGTCCTTCAGGTAGCTCTGGACTGCAACTGCAATTACCTGCAAAACAAGGCACACCGTTATCCATGTTGTATTCACAGATACTGCTGGGGAGGTCTGTCATTTATTGCACTGATATAACAGGTATCCTTTTATGCTTTCATGCTTTCACAGATTCTAGTGATGCAGAGTCCAGCACAATAGGATAGCACATACCTGATATCAGCAGGTCACATGTGTCTGATGATGATTTCAATGTGCACATGTGACAGTCTGCTGACACAGTGACACTGTCGCTAACAGTAACATTTAGAGGGCTGTTGCACATCTCCACATATGATGAGCCTGTGTAGAGACAGTTCAAAACCCCACCTTCAACAGTGGTTACAAATACCCTATCACTGTTAGTTCCACCCAGGCTACACAGATGTCACCAGTCCAGATGGCATCTATCAGATATTCTGCCTCAGAAATGTGTGTGTGTCCCATTAAGAAGAGATGTAGTGGTTTGCAGCAATGTCATAACTTCAGGATTCTCCCTAACATGGTGACAAATCTTGGAATTAATCAGTAGATGCTTAGGTCAGTCACCTGGGTGCATACAGTTGCAACCCACACCACTGTAGAGGTGATGAGTGTGCTGCATGATCTGCAGAATCACATGCAGTACTTGCATGAGTGGCAGGATGACATCCAGTGCCTGAAAATAACAGAGTACAGTAATAGGGGCATATATGCTGCTTAAGTCACTGGTGACTAACTTTGCTTCCATCCCTGCACACATGAGATAGGTTGTAACAGTCTTTTGGTTTGCCTCCATAAATTCTACTGTTCTTGATCAAAGAAGATTCCAAATGTGAGGTGGCCAGTTCTAGGTTAGACTGTGGCAGACCATTACTGACACAATGTCACTGACAACACTCACCACAGAAATTAACACACTTGGATGCAGCCAATGTCACATATGTGGCCACAGACACTACTCCGGACCCACCCTGGGATACCTCAAGAGGCTTTATGCTCTTGGCCCATAGTTCCACACCATCAAAATCCCCTGTGGACAGAAGGGGCATCACACCTATTCATGACATTCATACTGGTTGCGAACTCTGAACATCCACTGGCTTCTGATGTGATACCCCATCATTGTGCACATGCATATCCCTATAGTGTAATGCCATCTCTGCATCAAAACCACATCACTCTCTAAAGATTGCAGCCAAAATTTATACATATTGCCAAAGTTTAAGATCTAATAACTCTACCTGACTACTGGAGGATGTGATCTCTGTATCATTGAAAACTGCTCCCAGAATGCATGCCTACCACATCTACCACCATTGACTCTCACCCTATAACAACTTTGCTGTCGTCTTTCCCCTGTGTCCCCAACTGTGCAAATAATAATAACTTTGCCATGCCCACTCACCTTGATCATGTGGGTAAGGCAATGTTTGATCCACAGCATGGCCAGAACCTGCATTAACTACACAGCCTGGTTTTGAAAATGCACGCATCATTTTATACTGTGTTGTCTGTGTCATGGCCATAGTTGTGGATCAGATGACACCTTTTTGGCAATGGTATGATGCACTTCACCTGTCTTTGCCTCACATCAGGTCCTGATAGTGCCTCTTCCTCCATTACAAGGCTGCCCAGCTCCTTATATGATGCTACTTCATGGGTATGGTGGGCACTGCTGGTATCTTCCCTGTTATTAAAGTTATATTTCAAATCAAAGTTATTCAACATGGTGCACGCTACAAACATATGGCCACAGATCTCAGAGACACCTGCTACAATGCATCACAGAATTCATCTAAGCAGCAGAAGCATCTCATAAGTTGAGTGAAAACTTGTTCCTTCATGTGCATCTGTATGCACAGTACTGTATGCAATCTCTGCCATGATCAGCAGTTTGTAGATATGGTTCATTTTCCATGGTTCCAACCATACCTCTCAACTGGAAAAAAACTGAAGAATGTCCAGATAGCCCAACACATTGGAGCAAGCATAATGTTAGGAAGTCACCTGTGGATGATGGTACAAGGCACTTTCTATAGTCTAACTACAGAGTGGCATTGTCAGCAATGATGACCTGGAGGACATCCCCACATCTCCCACAGCTGAGCTAAAGTTAAGGTGCAACATGGATATTTGACATCCTCTGTGTTTGACACTGGCTGCCCTGTCCATGATAACTCCATACAAGGTACATCAGTGCCACCACTACAGATTGCATCAGCAAGGAGCACTGTGTCTAAGGTTGTGAGAAGCATGTAGGTGACCTTAGTATCACCCTTGGCATCAGTCAGGAGATGTGCAAGTCAATAATCCAGGCACAGACAGCAGCTATGCACTGCATGTCGGAGCTTGTGAGCATTTTGCATGGCCTGTGTGAAGAAGTGCAACTGCTGCATGGACTGTGGTACATCCTGTAATGTCTTCAGAGTGACATGGCTTATAGGGAACTACAACATACACATTTGCTGAGGATAGTAGTGACCCATTCAGCATCCATCAATGCATCCGTGTAAATGTAGGCAAATGGCACCATAACCATTGATGGGAGTGGTTGCATGGTGCATTATGGCAAGGTTATCCAGACTGATCACACAATTCCTTTTGCATCATCACTGTCTGTTCTGTCCATCACTGCCTTCTGTCCAAGGAGTTGACCCTACTTGCTTGCTTGATGCCTTTTAGTTTAAGCACTTGAACACTCCCTGGGCTAGCTGGCTAGACACTCAGGGTCTTGTAGTTGCACACCATTCCACTCCACTGATGGTATACTGAATAAAATGCCTAATTATGTCCATTAAAGGTGCCCTGGATGCAGTCCTTCTATTGCCTCCCTACATATGGGACCACAGCAGTGGTATGGATACAGCATCCACCTTCAATAACTGTTTTATCTATGGTGACATTGCTATTCCTTATCATTCTGCCTCAATTCTCTCCACCCACCTTTACAAATGATGATGATGATGATTACTATGCCCTACTGAACTCCCTGCCTTGTGTGGTATGGTAATGAATGATAAATAACATGGCCAGTCAGTGCACTGTAATACATGGTCTGGATGTGCTAATGCATGCATCAGTTTTCTTCACTGCTGTTTCTGCCATGGCCATAATTGTGAGCCATGTGCCACTATTATGCCAGTGCTACTTTGTACTGCACCATCTCTCCCTCACAGGGGTTGTCACTACAGACAGTTCTTCCAATAACTCATCATCCAACTTCTCCTTCCCTACTGTAACAAGTCAGTCTGTTGATGCTATGATGATGCCTCATTGCAAATGCATCTGTTATCTGTGGTACTACAAAAGCAGTTGCAATGTATGGTACTATGATGATGGCACATTGCAACTGCTTTTGTAGTACCATAGATAACAAATGATTATTATGCCTCTTTTGTATACTGCAAGGTGTCACCTGAAGTACCCAAGCAGTTGAACAGTCTGCAGCAGTGCAGTGTAATACATTACCTTTGCCCTGGTCTGGGGCTAGTGATGTCATTGTTCAAGACATATCCTCCATGACATGGAATACACAGTAGTAGGCACCAGTATGAGTGGCCAGCTGCTTGCACTCATGATATGAGCATATTGAGGATGTATGGGTGAATATGGGTGCATCTGCCAACAAGATGACCCTGCGGAAAGTTACCAACATATAATATTGATATAAATCATATGTTTTCCAGATGTGTGAATGATGCACAGACACATTACATATAACACCCTATGCACTACACATCACACATGGAAGTTAATGAAGTGGCAGTCTTTTTGTTTAATATACCAGATATCATATGGAGTAGGAGGGAACTTGATGGCAATGTGGAACCACAAAATGGCTCTAAGGATCTTAGAGAAATTGGCTATATTTTAGAATGACCATATATTGGAAAATCTCAACTCTGTTGTCTGTTTAAACCAAATACACTTCTCCACATGGTGCTGCATTATGTTAAGGACCTGGTGTGTCACATGCCCCTTGCTGGATGCTGAAACATCGATGTAGCAAGAATGTCTAATGCTGCACAACCATTTGTGTCTGCTGAGATAAGCAGATCACACATCCCCCTTGGTTTTCTTTGGGGATGGTGTATGCCTACTAATTCCTTTATGGCATCTCTGTCCACATTCGCAGTCAGCAATGTCATGGTTTTGTAGGCAATAGTATGCTGGTAGACCCATTTGTGATGCAGGGGTGATGGTTTGCAACACTGCAGAAATTGGCTGGGACAGCAGCCACTTACAAATGTTGCACTGCTAATACTGACACTATTCATAACATCATCATGTGACTGAAATTCCTACATACCAGACAATCCTGGCATTCTGAAATTATGATTGCACCAGCTCTTTGCTTTAATTTTTCATGTTTCTGAATAGCAATGCATTGTTTGATTTCACATTTGCATTTGCAATGGCTGTCAATAGGATATTGACACTAATCTGCATGCCCTTATGTGGCCATTTGAATATGATGCATGCAGTTCAATTTCTCCAGTAACATATTCATGCTATGTGTCTTTGAATCACCTCCACCACATGCTGCTTTTAACAACTGTTTCATGCAATGCTGTATGCTACTTGTACACCCTCTGTATCTGTAGAATTCTTTGTTTAGAATTTTACCTGTTGAACAGTTTTTTTCGAATTCTGACTTTAAAATTCTATCAGTTTTTAGTAGAATTCTCTATTTAAAATTCTGTGAGATTCTGCTTGTAGGTTTGTTTAAAAAAAATATCTGTTTAATTTTGTGTTTAGAAGTCCATCTGAAGAATTCTATACTTTGAATTATCGCTGCAGAGTTCAGTGTTCAGAATTATATCTAAAGATTTATATTCTAGAATTCTATCTGTATAATTCTATTTCTAAAATTCAATATTTAGAAGTCATTTTATAATAGTCTGTCAGCAGAACTATAGGTGTAAAAAATTATATCAGTAGAACTGCATGTTTAAACATCTTACTTCATGAGAATGTAGAAGTGTATGTTTAACATTTCTACATATTATATCCTGTCCTTAAAATTCTACATTTAGAATTTTATCTGTATAACCAATGTTTAAATTCTGTCTGTAAAATTTTTTTTAACAATTCTATATTTCAAGTTCCATTCTTACTATTAACTCCAGTTATGTATCACTGAATATTCAGGTTTAACCTGAGGGAAAACATATGAAGTTTTAAATCAACACAAATTTACATTTTTAAAGGAGCAATTCCCCCTGCCATAACTTTGTTAGGGACTTTACAACATTACTTAACTATGCTAATTCCATGGCTGTGCATCTGTAAAGAAAGGAGAAAAAACACATATATCACAGTGCTACTTACAAGCAGTTGAAAGTTGGCTACTTCAAACCTAAACTATTTAGAATTTGCTAACCAGCAGATCAGCCTTTAAATTATATTTGTAGATGTCAGTCTGTAGATTTTTTGTCTAACTTTCTGTCTATGAAATCATATCTGCAGATTCTGCATTTTGAAATGTCTCTGTGGAATCCTAGTGATGGCATTTGGTGGTTCAAATTTTATGTATAGAATTCCATTAATAAAATAATGGTTACCCTACTTGTTAATAACTTTAAAGTCAGTTAAGTTATATTGGATGAAAACATCTGTTTGAAACATCCTCTCAATTAAAGTTTCTTTAAAAAGTCATCTCCTCAGCTACAACAGCATTATGGAAAAAGAAAAGACCATACTGCTAGAACTGTTGGTGCACAAGAAGAAATCATACTGCATTGATTTTCTACCTGCAGCAGATACTGGGAATTGCAAACATTGATGAAGCTAAACTGAAAGGTGTATTGGCCCTCTATTTAGAACATGTTGACTAGTTCAATGTCTAGAATTATATGTATGTATACATATTTTTTCAAATTCTGTTTATAGAATTGTGTGTTTGAATTTCTATCATAGAATGTGTGCTTAAAATGTTCTCCATAAAAATAAAATCTGTATAATTTCATGTTTAACTATCCCTTTTGTGATGGCCTCTCTTTTCCCCTGGGCCAGTAATCAAGGAGCCTTAATCCCCACCAATGACACCGGTGAGATACGGTCACTAAAAACAGGAATGAACTTACACATTATTTTAAATGCAACTCTCTGCATCCAACATAATTTCCCCCAAGGACACACAGGGAACCTGCTCCAGACCTTGGACTGGACTCTGTCTCTCCAGAAACCAAACTAGACTCACTTTGGAGCACTGTGTCTCAGTTCCAATAAGCTGACACACCCACACCTGAGTATTTCATTTTCACACACACACTCCTGGGAAAGTGTACCCCTTCTGCCCAGACTATAAGGTAACCTAGCTGTCACCAGTCATCCACTGTCAGGCTCTTACAAGGGTATCCAATTATACTGAGTAAAATCAA
This sequence comes from Protopterus annectens, assembly GCF_019279795.1. Taxonomy (NCBI): domain Eukaryota; kingdom Metazoa; phylum Chordata; order Ceratodontiformes; family Protopteridae; genus Protopterus; species Protopterus annectens. The sequence goes on from NC_056728.1 coordinate 402,954,548, forward strand.
TAATAACAAATGGCAGAGTGTAACCAAAGCAGCCAGGTTTTTGGAGTGGCCAAGGCATCACTTAAATAAGCACAAGTACTCTCAAGATTTTAAAAGTATTCTATAAAAGAGCAGCCACAATGAAAGGTATAAACATATTTAATAATAAATAATAAAATAGAAAACATGAGAATACAAAATATCTAAGTATAATAAACATCAGTTTCAATCACAAGAGAAATAAAAATAACACAATTAGATTCATACAGATGCAAAAAACACTACTTAACTGATTTCACCGTATTTCCTGACTGTCTAAAGAATATTGGCTACCTAGCTAACTTAAGTAATACAGCAAGGCAAGATTAGATGCTGAGATGCTTACTTCCGCAAGGCAATGTAATGAGCTTCTAACAGACTGATCTGAAACGACAACTAACTGTGATAACTGTCATAGATTTTATATCAGGTTCCAAAGGAAAAAAAAAAACAAAAAAATAATGTTGTGTGAATTCCATCCTCTTGGTGCTGGTTATAGAATAGAATAATACCCTGTCCATTACCTACAGCCTTAGTAACATGAATATTTTATAAAGCCATATCGATATATATCCAACATAGCACCATATATGCAAAGTTATACTTCACTTGTTTCTTCTTTAGCAAGTTGCTGGAATTCTTATTCTACCAGACAGGAGTAACCACACTCAGGCACTCGGAAGCATCCAAATATTTTATATTATTTCAACAAGGATGTGAACAACAATTGCAAGAAATAAGATTTATAACTTTTCAATCAAGTAAAAGGATACAATTCAGAGTTTAAATGATTTGTATCCAAGGATGAGAAGTTCTAATGATCAGTAAGTGATATTTTGGCCATGTTAGAAAAAGAGATGCAAAAATTAAAACCAGTATGGTCAGATATCCAGTGGGCATATGGGTATGATCTCAGGAATTGGATTGACATGATTAGTAATCAACAGGTCAAAAATATTGTTACTATGTGTTGGAAAATAAGTTAGCTGAGACAAATTGTGCAAAGAGAGCATATCCAAAATCCTACCCTCAAGGAATAATCAGATAGCAGGAACACTCCAGTCTATGTCTGGGTAGTTAAAGTCATCCAATAACATTGATACTGCTATTATTTTCTAAAATATTACCCAGATCAAGAAATTTAATTATGTTATTTGCTCCTCCAGATTAAGTCTGTGACCCCTATACTAAGCAATTCATTTTATAGATTGACTATTTTTCTGACGTTACAGATTAACCATGACAATCTCATTGTTCTTGTTGGAAATATCTTATCTTGACCAAAACTGAACCATGTACAAAATTAAAAACATCACTCCCTGAGGTGTTAGTTGCTAGCCACTCATACTCATAATACTGTTACACTGTCATGCTTTCATAATAATCACAACTTTGATGTCATATTAATAAGCAAAACCTTGAAGCTCAGCTGCTCTTAGCAACTTTCTTATTTAGAATTATGGCACTTGCAAAATAAACCTTTAAAAGGATATCACCTCTGTTAGTTTTTGTATTGATCTCATCTGATTCACTGACAGGCCTAAAAATGGTTTGCAGTGGCTAAAGATATTTTGCAAAATGTTTTCCACCAAACTGAGTCCATTAGGGGGAAAAGTGTTTGGGATGGTGCAAGAAAGCTTCCCAATTTGAGACTGGTTCCTTATGCAAATATCACTTAGCTATTAAACAAGAGCCTTTACATTTTGATTGTCTGCTAGTTTGGATAAGGGAGAATTTCATTAAAATAGACTTTTACTCTATGTTCGTGGCAGATTTTAGATATCACTAAAGCTGCTTTATAGGAAGGAATCACTGGAGTCCTGAAGAGGTTGAACAATTAAAGAGTCAAATGACCATTGATCCTTTAACACATTCTTTAGCATGTTAGTTTTTTGAATAAATTCTAGGCCTCCTAGACCAGAGACTAATTTTTGACTTGATCATAGAAGACATAGGTCTAACTAATTTCTTAAGGATGTAATCTACAAGAAAAAGTACATCTCTTTAGGAAATGAGGTCAGCTACTTGGCAAGAGTGATGAGTCCTGGCAAGACTGACAGTGTGAATGGCAAAACTACATTTCAGTTCTGTTATTTTTCCTAAAGTCTTAAGTCTGACTGCCATTACTACTTTGTTTTTGTCTTTTTGATCTATTGTCTTCAGTTGTAAACATATTGTCCGCATACTGTCAACTTCTAAACTTTTAGACATCATCTCCTGAATTGTCGAAAGCTTGCATAGCATGCAAGATCGGTGCAGGAGCTCAAGCAGGCAATATGTCTACCATGCGATCAAGGAGCTTGCAGGGACATGCACGAGCGCGCCTGCACAAATCCTGCATGGACTAAGCCATGGTATGCAAATCACTCCATTTGTAGGAGAAATCTATGCAAATGATGAGATTTTGCAATCCAGGAAGCTTGCAACAATCCATGCAGGACTAGTGCTATCTGCAGAAATGTACTCGGTTAGTAACTGAGTACATTTCTGCAAAATCCAAAATGGAGCTGTGACAGCTCCAAATAAAGGCTGCAAATAATGTAGTAAGCATGCCAATGGCCAAGTATAAGGCCATTGCCATTGCAAACATAAAAAAAATACAGAAATCAACTGTTATTTTTTTTAGCCAATCTCGGCTGTTTAAGCATAGGGCAGCGGCGCGCAAACGGGATCAGGGGGAAAATAACAAAATTAACTTAAATTAAGCATTCTAACTAAAATCAGTATTCTGCCATGCAGGTCAATGGCAGGCAGAAGACAACATGGCCAGTGAGTAGTGGTTACTAAGGGGGGAGGCTCAGTGTGAGACATGTAACTATGTATTAGCAGGCAATCCTATGCAAATGAGGGGAAGGATAGTGAATCCCAGTTTTCCCCAGCGTGTGAGTCAGATCCCAACAGTGTAAGAATAGTAATAGCTTGGTCCAAGTCTAGGAGTTAGGTGACATCATGGTTGTGTGTGTCAGGCATACTGCAAGCAGACTGGAGCCCTGTGGCTCGGGTTTGCTCCTAGCTTAGCACAGCTAGAGGGTATGTCTAAACCTGCCTAGCACTCTTTACAAAGCCTAAGCGAGTGTGCGAGCCATGCACTGGGTTTTACAGGAAGAAAAAAGAAGTTAAACCAGGAAACAGCAGCAGCGTGCACATTTGAGCACTCTGTCTGTGCAGTGCACACACGGGCTTAAACAGGAAGGCAATGGGAAGGGAAAACAGCAGTAGGAAGGCAATCAAGGAGAACTAGCTTAGCTGGCAGGTGAAATGTATCAGAATCAGCCAATTACACAGGCAGCAGACTAGCCAAGCCCAGAACACTACTATAAACTAAGAAAACCCCTTCCCCTTTGATTTTTCCCACACTCTACACCACCGGTGTATAGAACCGCGGAAATTTTAACAAACAAACCTACAAAATGAGAAGGTCAGCAGCAGGCAACTTAGAACAACATGTGCAAGAGGCTGAGGGTGGTGAGGATGTGAATGCTGCTGATCAACCCACAGTGAGGAGACAGAGAAGAGTGTACAGACCCAGGGTAACCTACCCGGGGCTACATGAGCTGGAGATAGTGGAGCGCTATAGGGTGGACAGAGACCTCATACAGTAAATTGTTGAGCTGTGCTGGTCACACCTGACACACCAAACTGACCGAGGGAAGCCCATCCCAGTGGATATCAAGGTATGTTTAGGCCTAGGAATACTAGCCACAGGTACCGCACAAAGCTCAACTGGGGATATCATGGGGATCTCACAGGCATTAGCATCCAGAGTATTCCACCAGTTCCTGGATGCCATGTCAGCACATGTCAGTGCGCACGTATATTTCATCAACACCCGTGAGATGTTGGCCAGCAATATGCGTCTCCCCCACCAAACAGCAGAATACCCTGAAGTAGTGAGTGCTATAGACTGCATGTACATATGCATCAAAGCACCACCTGGTGATGAAGGTAGAGCCTACATCAACTGCAGGGGCATCCCCTCCATCAACTGCCAGGTCATATGTGATGTCCAGAGCATTATAATGAATGTGTGTGCTGCCTGCCCTGGAAGCTATGATGATTCCCACATATGGCATCTTACACAGCTGTATCAAAGATTTGCCAATGGGGACATCCCCTATGGTCACCTAGTGGGGGATGCTGGTTACACACTGGAGCTGTGGCTGATGACACCCATCAGAAATGCACACACACCTGAACAAGAATGCCATAATGAGGCACACGCACAGACCAGACCAGACTTATAATAGAGCATGTGTTTGGGATGCTCAGGTCATGGTTCCAGTGTCTGGACATATCCGGTGGAGCCTTGTAGTACTGACCAGCTACATGTACCCAAATTGTTATGGTATGTGCCATGCTACACAATATGATCCTGCGGAAACAGCTGCTGCAGGAACAGCATGGGGCAGGGCCACACAGCCTCACACCAGTGCCAAGGCCTGCACAGGTACAGAATGACTCAGAGGAGGAACAACATGAGCCTGCCCCAGTAGGCAGATGGAGGCATTCCCAGTATGCCAAGGCTGCTGCAAAGAGACAATGCATAGCACATACACTGACACAATAGGAACCCAGGGAATTACAACTCTCTCTGACTCACACATATAGTAAAAGGGATGCCAAACATGACACTACCTGTGCTCAACCATGTATAGGGAGTGTACTATTTGCATCAGACATAGACAGCCCTCCAGCACCATCTGCAAGTCTGGAACACCCTCAAGGTAAATCAATCAACCTACCAATTGCCAAATGTAGTAGAATGTGTCATTATCTGTACCTATGGTATGAATGTGAGCATGCAAGGGAATTGGGTGGCTGAATGTTATGGCAGCAGACAGTAGACACCCATAGTGGCACCATGACATCTGTAACACATACTGGAGTCACCACAGTAGCCAGTACTACACAGGGTGACAAAACCCACTGCAGGAAATGTGCTGAGCGACATGTGTGTCCATATGACCCACACATGCCAGTCAGGGTGGTTCACATACCCCACAGTCTCAGCCAGCAGGACAGGTGTAGGAGAAACCCAAACAGAGCCTGTGCTATGGCCCCTGAATGAAGGCTATGGTTAACCCCCCCAGGCCTACAATAATATGTAGGGCAACCAAAGCTACGATCTGCAGTACACTGGTATGCCTCTAGTCAGCATGATAGGTAAGAATACAGAATGAAATGGAATACCTGACATACCAGTACAGTCATCATAGCAAATGTGTACAAGTGTCAGATACAACTGTGTACAGGTGACAGGTGTGGCCCACTCATCCTACGTAGCAATAACAGTCAGGTGTTCTCCCCCAATCCTGTGTAGAAATGAAGAAATAGACAGATGTGCATCCCCCCATCATATGTAGTAATGTAATAACAGTCAGGTGTGCCCCCCAATCTTGTGTAGAAATGTAGAAATAGTCAGGTGAACTCCCCCACCCTATGTAGGAATGTAATAGTCAGGTGTGCCCCCCAACCCTGTGTAGAAATGTAGAAATAGACAGGTGTGCCCCCCCCCATGTAGTAATGTAATAACAGTCAGCTGTGCCCCCTCATCCTATGTAGAAATGTAGAAATAGTCAGCTGAGCCCCGCCATCCTATGCAGAAATGTAGGAACAGTCAATGCCAAATGTTTGATGGATACCCTGCAGAAACAACATGCCATCTGTGGGTGTACAACACAAAGGTCAGTACTACAGTACAAACTACCTGGACTCGATCCACACATTAAATACAGATGAGCATACTGGGCATGCTCACATGCGTGCACACACACACACAAACACACACACACACACACACACACACACACACACACACACACACACACACACACACACACACACACACACACACACACAGAAATGAAGGCAATGTCAGTCAGCAACATACTGAAAGGTCATACTGGGCATGCTCACACACTTTGAAAGCAATGTCTGCAAACACCAGTGGACCAGCCATATCTGGCAGTTGCAGTTGTTAGTGCAGACACTCATCAATATGCACCACTCATGCCTTGCACACACAGTGGATAGGAATACAGACATATATGTAAGGACAACACACTATAATAAGCCAAAGGTAGACGTACATAGATGTGTGGAAGAGGGTGACTGTGACAAGGAGCCATCCAGGCTTGTCCCACCCAGCACACAGCGAAAGGGCCCCAACCATATGAGGTTCAGATGTCACTCACTGCAGATACTAGCCACCAGTATCTGTCAGAATTACAGACTATGTGATGCACGTGCCAGCTGTGCAACATGACTGTAAAAGGAAGTAGTCATCTAGCAGCTGTATACCCATACCTGTGAAATATGACCCTGTCTGTATCCGCATGTGGTGTGTGTCAACCTCTAGATTAATGGATTATGGCCCATGCACACACACTACCCTCCCCATAGCCCTACTATGACAAGCCTGTTGAGGTCATCCACTGTGAAATACACCTTTGGGAGAGTTGTAGCCCAGTAATCTTCATGGTGTGTCCCATAACTTGGTACTGCTATAGTGTGATAAAACAGTTAGGTAGGAGTTCAAATCTTAGACATGACAGCTGTGTGTGTGTCTGTCTGTGTAGAGAGCAATACTTTTTAGGGTAGTCACACTCCCTACAAGTAAAATTCTCAACTTTGGCAAGGCTACTGATGTAATTCACCAAGAAATACACCTCTGGGAAGGTTGTAGCCCAGTAATCTCTGTAGCGTGTCCTGTAACTGCATACTGCTGTAGTGTGATAGATTAGTTAAGTAGCTATTCTAATCCCAGACTTTGCAAGTTTGTGTGTTTGTCTGTGTAGAGGGCAATGCTTTTTAGGGCAGTCACACTCCCTACAATTCAAATGTTCCTCTTTGGAAAGGCTGCTAATGTCATCCACCTAGAAATACACCTCTGGGAAGGTTGCAGCCCAGTAATCTGTGTAGCATGTCCTGTAACTGCATACTGCTGTAGTGTGGTAAATTAGTTAGGTAGCTGTTCTAATCCCAGACTTGACAAGTGTTTGTGTGACTGTCTGTGTAGAGAGCAATGCTATTTAGGGCAGTCACACTCCCTACAATTCAAATGTTCCTCTTTGGAAAGGCTGCTGATGTCATCCACCTAGAAATAAACCTCTGGGAAAGATGCAAGCCAGTAATCTCCATAGCGCGTTCTGTAAATGCATACTGCTGTAGTGTGATATCGAACTCTGGTAGGGTTTTGTTCCCATGCATGGCAGTTCTGGATGTTTTGTGTGTGTGTTTCAATGTCTGTGTAGGGGGCAATGCATTTTTGGCTAGTCACACTCAGTACTTTTCAAATGCCCTACTTTGTCAATCCTGCTGATGTCATTCATTGTGACAGACACCTTTGGGGAAGGAGTTCTACAATAATCCCTGTGATGCATCCTATAACAGCTCTATGCTGTAGTGTGATATTGACCTCTGTTAGGGGTTCTCTACCCACACGTCAGTTGTGGATGTTTTGTGTGCATGTCGCTGTCTGTGTAGGGAGCAATGCATTTTAGCCTAGCCACACTCACTACAATTCGAATGTCCTACTTTGCTAATCCTGCTGATGTCATCCAATGTGATATACACCTCTGGGGAAGGAGTACTTCAGTAATCTCCATGGTGCGTACTATAACTGCGTAGTGCTATAGTGTAATAAACTTGTGTGTGTGTGTGTGTGTGTGTGTGTGTGTGTGTGTGTGTGTGTGTGTGTGTGTAACTCGGATCCTGTGTGGAGGTGGGTGTGAGTATGTGATACCTGGGCCCAATGTGGAGTCGGTTTTGCATATTTCTTATATGGTGGCCCTAGTATATATCACGATGTCCACCATACAGGGATAACAGATGCGAAATAGCTGAGAGGATGGGGTGCAAATCCATACCCATCCATGACATCAAGGCGGGGCAATTACAGTTAGCAACCCCAGTATTACCCAGAGCACACTCTCAGCCCATGTCTCATACACGCACACACATGCCTAGGCAACAGCTAATATGTGGGTAGCACACAGCATATTAGCCACTGATAGCAACTATGGAGTGATTGCAGTGGGATACAGAGGGCATGGCACCCTGTCCATCTGTCCAATAGGCACGCACATGCAGACAGTGCACCTTCCCCATTTTCCCCACTGGACACCTGCAACACCTGTGGTGCCATCACATGTGACCCAGAAAGGACATACCATGCCTGAAAACATGCCCTGTATGGACAGATGCCACTGACACCAGGGAATGCTATTAGCATGCTATCAATGTAGTTGCAGAGTAAACCTGCTGTCCATTACCAGTTCCTGCCACAGGGGGCCAAGACTGGCACATCTGATGATAATCTGTGTACACAACATGGGTCAGACACCCTAGGTACAATTCCACATGTCACTGTACATGCATGTGGGAGGTGTACACATCCCAGACACCGTCCATGTCATGGACTAAGGAACACATACATGGCAAGCAATGCACAGCACTGTCCACACACAATAGTCACCCAGGTGACTGGAAGGGAGATACAATACCCACCTGTGTGGGCAAATGCAGAAACTACAGCCCTGAGCCACAATGCTGACCATTGTCATGTGGCCTGATGCCAAGGTATACCCATCACCTAGCCTTGTATAGCCATCTGCACAGTCGACCACCACACACCCATGCAGAAATGCACCCATGCATGTCAGTACTGGCACCCTGTGTGTTTGTGTGTGCATGTTGTATTATGCGCATGATCACATCCACACTCACTACAACCCCCACTGGCATACTGAAGCATGCTGTCTGATGTCAAACACCTCCCCATACCCTTTGCCCATATCACCTCTGTATGACCCCTGTGGTGCATGTGATACCTGTACAGTAATGTGTTGTGGCAATCTCACTAGTGATGGGTTGTATTCCTGGCCCTGCCAAGTGTGTCAATGTGTGCGCGTCCCTGTGAGAATGTGGCTGTGTTGACGCTGGCACCTGTTCATGCGGACAGGCATGTGTACTACTCCTACCATATAGCTACCATATCCCTGTTGCAGATGTCACTCACCATCAGATATACGTTCTGAGGGCTCCACAGCATGTAACCTATGTGGTGCATCCAATAACTGCATAGAAATGTGATAGCACTACATAGTCATCAGGGGAATTATACCCTGTGCTGGTAGGTGCGTGACACAAACATGCTTAAGTTTTACTTTCCCACCCCTCCCTGACTTGTCTTTGCCTCTGTCTGCCTCTCCCACTCCCTCTCTGGTGGATGTGGAGACCTACACATGCTTTGATTAGGCTAGGCATCAGCATTTGTATTTTAAGTGATGCTCATGATCAGCTGATGGCCTCTGCCTGAATTGCAGCCCTCCCCTAGCTGATTGCATGTGGAACAGCTGTGGTAACATTCCCATAGCCAATTGCATGGAAACACTCCAATATCTAGGAACATCATGTTGGTGTTGGCCCTTTTCATTCACTGTGAGCAGGAACTAGATCTGTTATTTGACAAACAGCATCTCAGATGAATTGGGGATTTACCTCTAACAACATACACTGTGAAAACAGGGCAACACACAGGAGGGGGATGCGCCTGACCTGACTACAGACTGTAAGTACTGCTATGCTGCATTTGGAGTAATGTTGGTTTAACAGTGTGCGTGTGAATATGGCTGTCCTACATGTTTTAGGTTCTATGTTTATGAGGAATCTGTAGGATCATCTGCAGACTGGGCAGTGTGTTGTGCCTTTGGTTTCATGTGTTACTCACAGAGCATCTATCTGTGAACTGCAGATGGTGAAAGCCATGACAGTTACTGACTTCATATTTCTCATAGGACATATGTTGCAACAAACCCTGTTACAGCAGTAAATATATGAGGTTATCCCAGCAACATGTCAATATGGACTCATGTATGTGCTTCCAGCCACAACTCTGTCAACCTTTGTACATATGTCATGCATTAAGAGGTGAATATGTGCTGTACACTATCATTAGTGTCATCATATCTGAAAACAAGCCAGTGAGATATCAGACTGCTGCACATGTTATGTACAGTAGGGGTTATATTTGATGACATAACCTGGACATTCTGTGGTTGTTTGTACAGTACTGAGGTCTGTGTACCTATGGTGAATGTCAACAGTGTTTGTATTGTTAATATGTACTTTAGCTTGTGTACAGGCTGTGGTAGATGTTATTGTTCTAGGACCCATCCTATCTGATGTTACATGCTGCTCCACTGTATGTTACCATACTGGCTTACATGTTTGTAGGGCCATACACACACATGTCCCATACCACAGACAGCCAGCAGACCAAACTGTGTAGCAGCCCAGTATATGTAGGGCTAGTCTGTAAGTGGCACATATGAGGATGGTGTTGAACAGACAGTCCATCTACTGTAATATTATGCTAGCTTACCATATGTGGCTGTGGCTGTGTTCACATTGGTTGTGGTTATGCACTTTCACACAGGTGTATCTTACCCTGTGCTGTGATATGCCTGTAGAGCCTGCTATATATGCAGGTACATATGCATTCCCCCCATAGGAGATGTAGGCCAGTGTTGAGCCAGTCTGCCTGTAGCCTGCAAAGTGCATTGTTACATGCCTAGCAGCTTAGTGTACTTACCCAGTGAGATGTCATGTACTGATACTTGCCAGATGTACTGCTGCTGGGCCTCCCTTAACAGTCATGTATGTCAGACAGAGCAGTGAGATGCTGTGCAGATGTATGTCAATATCTAGTGGGTAGTATGTGGCCATGGCACCCCTGTACCAGCGGTTATTATGTGTCAGGCCAGACAGGGGTGTGTGAATGCATAATCTATGGTGGCATATGTATACCAGTCATTATGTGTTATACCCATCTACATGGCTGTTAACATCCATATTGTCAAGCATGGTACACATGTTTTGCACTAAGGGGTTCTGTGTATACCTCAGGACTGCACAGAGTGTGTCAGAATGTCTACATATATTGGCCAATATCTCTGCTGCAGTCCACAGGGGCATTACGTGCTAGCAGTGGTACTTTACTATGATGTCCTTAGGATATCTGTCAGTAGCCAGTGGCACACATGTGGAAAGGAGATGTGACCTCCCACACATACGCCATGTCTGTGAAGACAATCCCAATTGCAGTAGCAATAGTATAAAAATATTACCTACTATACATACCTGACATCCCCTTGCACTATGAAGTTGGGACTATAGGGGCTGGGGTAAGGCTACACTCCATGTCCAGGATATATGATGAACATATATGTACATATAATTATCCAGATATCTGTATATATATGATTTTATATATATATATATATATATATATATATATATATATATATATATATATATATATGTATATATACATATATATATACATATACACAGCAATATATGTCTACACATATACAGATAGTGATACATATGCACATATACGTATGGACATCTACAGATATATTGACAGTAGTAGGTACACCAGAATAGATATGTATGCACATATAGTTATAGATATCTATATCGATATATATATATATATATATATATATATATATATATATATATATATATATCTATATCTATATATATATATATATATATGTATATATATATATATATATATATATATATATATATATATATATATATATATATATATATATATACATATATATATATATATACCAACACACTTCAAAGTCCAATTCACTTTAGGTTCAAGCAAGGCACCCTTTATTACTTGCAGCAAGGAGACAAAGCATGTAGGCACAAGGTTTGTCTGAATTACTGGTGATTGGTATGTTATTCTTATACAGTTCTCTTCTTGTCACACAGAAAATGTTACTATTCCATTGCTGACGTAGTTAGACACAGCTTTCTGTATGTTCTACAGAAAATGTTACTAGACTTATTGCTGATCAAGTTAAATTATCTGCTGTTTTGCAAAACATTTTGCGAAAAACAACCTGGCCTTGGGCTTATTTTAGTCCATTTCAACTTTTCAGTTCTTCGATTGTACTGTTCTAATACATGTTACATTTTGTCTAGATTCAAGGTATATTTCTAGCTTTGGTACAAGCAATGCTGACTACGGTTTAAACATTCAAGCATCTATTGTTTGCTTTATCAATGCTTCTAGCAGCTGCATGTTTTTTCATGGCATAACCAGAAATGAATATCTCTTTGTTAAGTTTCATGACATTAGCAGAAAGGAAATGTCTCTTGTTATTTTCATGACATTAGCAGAAATGAAATGCTTATTAATTTCATGACATTAGCAGAAATGAAATGCTTTTTGTTAAGTTTCTAATAGCTGTGCAGATTCATGCAGTGTGAACAGAATAAATGTATTAACCATTTTAAACCTCAAATGCACTAAGTATGCATATTACTATTACACATTTTTCTAACATTTCCCCCCTTTTAATACTTTTATTCTACTTTCAAGATAAGCATAAACAGTTTTTTCTTCCCCTAACCTCTTTCTACTCAGGATTTGCAGTTAAGAGAGTCATTCAGTTTAAACTTATGAAAGCATTTTCAGTTTTTTAGCAATTCCTCACGTTCAGCACCTTGGTATAAGGTTTCTGAAACTGAAATGTCTATAAAGTCTTTAATCAGTCTTTTCATGCAGGGGATGCAGCAGCACACACATACCACCAGTAGGATTAGTCCTACACAGATGGCAATCAGGATGTTCATCAGGATACTGCCCCACCCCCAAACAATTTCTGGAAAAAGTCCATCAATAGATTTGGTCCTGGTTTGGTCATGGCTGACACCTGCTGAATTACCTCAAGATGGTTGTCTATCTCGTGTTTGTGGTCAGGAATATACGAACAGCACTCCTCCTGGATTAAAGCACACGTACCTCCTCTCGCTGCTAGGGTGAAGTCAAGAGCCATGTGGTTTTGAAGCACTACTGTTCTCATGGCAGTCAGTTCATCAGTCACCAATTCTAGGGCAGAAAAGGTTGCATTGCTCATTATTTCGAGACGTTTAGACAATTTTCTCAGTTCCCAGATTGATTTTGTTGCTCCATATGCTGGCAGTACACCTGCCCATGAGATAACAGTATCACTCAAGTCCATATGTGACAGTCCATTTTTCCCTAAGCCCACAGCATGATGGTTTTTCCAGCGCACATTGATTTGCCCCACTGGATTGATAGGCTTCTTGATTTCTTGAACATTCCAAATTTTCCCTTGAGGTAAAACTGCTGTGTGTCACATGGCCGGAACCAGGTACCCCAAACAACTGCCGGACCAATTCTTGGGTAATCACTTATATGCTTTGTACCACATACAAAGTAACAATCTTCTACTTTGGTAATAGCTTTACTATGTCCTGGCTCTGGATGAAACATTTTTTTGTCTATTATAGATAGTTGTCTATAAACGTCTGCATTATGTTTTATTTCACCAGTTGTCCTATGCATCAGTTCAACAAATGAATCATAGCTCGTGTTGCAATAGGATCCTATGTTATCAGGTTTAGTGTAGCATCTATAGGGAACAGTCACATTGCAATTGCTCCAACCCACCTGAACTGTATCATTTTTGTAAAAACACAAAGTCCCTTTCTGTCGAACAGACAAGTGAAATGCTACTTTATCTTGTGATGTGACATCTGATGTATCATAAATTAAGTTTTCCCAGGTCTTGTTGGCTCCTAGGGGAACTGAAGTTAACAGTAACCCCCCATATGCTGTTGGCAAAGCTGTGCAAATCCAGCAATTCGAAACATTGAAGGTCTAGCATACACATATTTGATTGCCTGGTAAGTGTTTAAGTTTGGGTGCCACTCTGCACGCTTGTTCAGTTCAGTTTGTGTGGCTGAGGAAAGGAATGGCCACAACAAAAAAATTATTGTCACTAGTACAGTCAACAGGATGGTTATGCAATACTTCTGAGGAAACGGTTGTTCTGCATTTCTGTTTTCTCCAACTCTTCCAAGTAGGTGCATTTGGATCTTACTGGATTTTGTCATCTTTATTTCAGACACGTGTTCTTACTCTCTGCCCTAATAGGACCTCCAGCACTGATGGTTTCTTCACTGGGGTTGAGACAGATCAGTCCTATTGATCTGACCCCCCTTTGTAGCCAGACTTTGTGCTGAGGGCCCCGATGGAGAGGTAAGATGGTTGTCCAGTTCAAAGTTCTTAACTAGTTTGCAGTGTGTCAGGTGGATCCACAAAGCTCGCTCTGCTATCTTGACTGTAGTGGGTATCAAAAGAAGCACCTGGTAGGGACCTTCCCACCTTGGAGATGACCAATTCTTCCTCTTGATGTTCCTGAACTACACCCACTCTGTGGGCGTCACTGCCACTTCTGATGTCTCAGTTTGTTTTCTATCTGAAACAGACTTTGACTGCAACAGATGTTTAGAATTCAATAACTTTCTCATATACTCAGCTAGTGTGAAATCAGCTTCCTGGTCTGATGACATGAGAAGTTTCCACTGGGGTGTATAATAAGCCCTTCCAAATAATTTTTCAAAAGGAGTCAATCCTTTTGCTGTAGAGATGGTTCTCATGCTCAACAGTGCCAGGGGTAAACAGTATAACCATTTTTTTCCTGTCTCAGCTATTAATTTCCTCAATTTGTTTTTTAATATACCATTATGCCTTTCAACTAGCCCTGCAGATTGTGGATGGTATGCACAATGATTTTTTAAAGAAATACCAAAATGCTTACTCAACTGCTGTATGGTTTGATTTACAAAGTGTGTACCATTGTCACTGTAGATCCTTTCCGGAATACCAAACCTAGGAATGATTTCCTTGACAAGTACTTTTGCCACCGTAGCTGCATCTGGATTTTTGGTTGGAATGGCTTCCACCCACCTGGAAAACATATCTACAATGACAAGACAATACTTCTTATTTTCACATTTGTTCAATTCTATGAAATCCATACAGATAGTGTGAATTGGATATGGTGGTGTAGGGAAACTCCCTTGCTTGGGCTTTATCTTCCCCTGTGCATGATGTTTGTTACAAATCTGACACATCAAACAAATTTTTTTACAGTAGTTTGTAAATCTGTACATTGTGAACACCTGGTTCACCAGCTGTACCATCCCCCCTGTTGAGACATGGCACTGCCCATGGCTCAACAAAGCTGCATATCAAAACAAATTAGAGGGTAGTATCAGCTTCCCTTCTCTAGAGATGTACAGCCCATTTTCGAGAATTGCTCTTCGTTTTATCCATCGTTGTTTTTCAGTTTGTGTAGTGAGTGTCTGCATTGTTTTTAACATTTCTAAATCCAAAATCTTAGAGGGTTGTAATTCCTCATTTAAAAGAAATACTTCTGTGGCTGCTTGTTTTGCAGCTGTATCAGCTCTCACATTACCTTTTGAAATCATATCTTGTTGTTTGGTGTGAGCTGTACATTTACAAATGGCTACTTTCTGAGATAACTGAATAGATTCTAAAAGATCTAAAATAAACTGTGATTTATAGGTTTGCCAGTAGATGTTATCATTCCCCGGTTTTTCCACTGTTGTGCAAAAACATGTACAGTAGAAAAAGTGTACTGGCTATCAGTAAAAATGTTTACACATTTACTCTTTGCTAAGGTACAGGCCCATGTCAGGGCGATCAATTGTGCTGCCTGTGCTGATAAGTTGTGTGGTAAAGGTTTTGCTTCTATAATCCCAGTATCAGAAACTACTGCATATCCTACTAGGTTCTGTCCTACAGGACCCCTTTTGCACGAGCCATCCACGTAGTATGTCACCTCGGCATCATCCAAGGGGACATCCGTGAGATCTTTTCTAGGTAGTGTCTTTTGCTCAATTACCTGCAGGCAGCGGTGCAGTGTGCCATCTGCAGGGGTCAGGAGCAGAGTAGAAGGATTTAAAGTCGTGCATCACTCAATTGTCATATGAGGTTGGCTCAGCAATATAGTCATACAGGAAAGATGCCTAGCAGGGGAAAGATATGCCACCTTTTCTTGTAGTAAAATAATCGCGACTGCATGAGGTACTCTCAGAGTGAGAGGGTGGAATAAGACTACTGAGGCTGAAGCCTGTACTGCCATTGCAGCTGCAGCTACTGCTTGTACACAGTGGGCTTAGGATCATGCCACTGGGTCTAGTTGTGATGAATAGTAAGCAATGGGGCATTGCTTATCCCCATGCTGTTGTGTTAGTACTGATGTCATGTAACCCTGCTTACAATCTACAGTTTGGAAAAAACGTTTATGGTAGTTTGGCAATCCCAGAACAAATGAGGATGCTATTAACTGCTTTAGTTTGCAGAAAGCAGATTCTGCCTCTGGTGTCCATTGTAATAAATCCTGCGCTGCCATAGGCTTCTTATATATAAGGTCAGTCAGAGATGCAGATTCCAAAGCATAGTTTGGAATCCAGCTCCAGCAAAAATTAGTTGTTCCCAGGAAGGACATCATTTCCTTCTTGGTAGTGGGTTTTGCTGCTTGCAAAATTGCTATTTTTATGTCCTCATCTAATGTTCTACCTTCCTTGGATATTACATATCCCAGATATTTAACTTGTTTTTTCTAAAGCTGCAGTTTACTTTTATTTACCTTATGTCCTTCAGCGGCTAAAAATCATAGAAGTGCTATGGTATCTTCTCTACAATCCTGCTGGGTGGGGACTGCCAGCAAGATGTCATCAACATAAAGTAAAATCTGACTGCCTCTTGGTGGGGTGAATCCCACCAAGTTGCTTGCCATTTCTTGTGAGAATATCGTTGGACTTTCACAATATCCCTGTGGTAGTCGCGTATATGTATACCTTTTTCCCTGAAATGTGAATGCAAACCAATTCTGGCTATCAGGGTGCATCGGTATTGAAAAGAACGCATTGCTGATGTTTACTACGGAAAAATACTTCTGTTGAGGTTTCAAATCATTCAACAGGGTGTGTGGGTCTGGCACCGTGGGTGCCCTTGGTATTACTGCATCATTTACGGCTTGTAAATCTTGGACCATACGCCATTCTCCATTTGCCTTTTTAACTGGAAATAAGGGTGTGTTACATGGCGACTCGAGAGATTCTACTAGTATCCCTCCTTTAAGTAAGGCTGCTATAATAGGCTTTATCCCTGCCTCTGCATCTTTTCTTAAGGGATACTGTCTTTTTTGTGGTCTGAATGCTGACTTTGGCATGATAGTAACTGGTCCCGCTGTACGAATGAGTCCTACATCTGATTTTCCTGCTGACCAGAGGGTCTCTGGTATATTTCGTAAGGCATTTTCTTCCTCCTTTAAGAGGAGTGTCAATCAGCTGTCCTCGCCAGACTGCAAGTGCACAGCTGGGTTGGTTTGAGTTATCCAATTTAACTTCTGTATTTGTATTCCCTGTTCTGACAGTTCTAGTTCTGTCTGTTTCTCCCATCTCGTGACTTTTTCCCCTAGGTCTACCCATTCTATATTTCTGTTTTTGATTAAGCTAACATGTGGTAATCAATTATATTTATAAAGTGCAAATAACTCCTGGGGCAATGAACAGCTGGCTACACTGTTCCCTTCTGTGTCCCAGTACAGGTTACGCAATATCAATCTGTTTGCATGATTTTTAAATAATTCTTGCTCATATTCCTTATCAGGTCCTGGTGTGTTACAACAATACAGGGTACAGTGCAACAGGTGTTGCTTATCAATGTCAAGGGAGGGGAACTTGCTGATGGCTACATTCATTAACTCTTTGGTCACAGTCCCTGGACCGGTCGTAACCAAGTCCTGGCTGTACCAATAAAATAATTCACCCACCGATTGCACTGCAAAGGTATCAGTTTGTTGCTGTGCTTCCATACCCTGCATGGTTGGGACAACTGCTATGCCAAATAGCTGCATGAGGTCTCTGCCCAAGAGGTTTACTGGGCATTTTGCAGAAACAAGAATTTTGCTTTTTTGTGTCAATCCTGAAACTGGATCAGTTATTGCAATGTTATGTGAGGGAGGCTCTCGATACAGCTGTCCATTAGCTGCTTTGACCAGTATGTAATCAGGTGACTCTGTGTTTTCTGGCAACTTGGAGGGATGTATCAGGGTTCATGATGCCCCTGAGTCACACAATAATTTGACTTCCCTCCCTTCTACCAAGAGTGTAACTTCTGGTTTTGTGTCTGCTAAATAAAGCTCTAAGCTCAATAAAGCTAGGTCTAATATTTCATTTTCTTCATTGTCACTAACTTCCTGCACTTCCTCTACTCCCTCTATCACATTTTCATTTGTCCCTTCTTTGCTAGCCCCTTCTAGTGATTCCTGACTACCATATAGTCAGTCCTCACCCTCCTTGTCTTCCGTTGTTGCCTTCTTGTTTTTCTTGCAATCCCTTGCCAAATGACCCTTTTTACCACATTTAAAACATTGTCCCCTTTTCTTTCACCCTTCAAAGTCCTCTGATCATTGATCAGATTGTTTGTTTCCCTGTGCATTTTTCTTGCCCTTTTTTCCGGACTGTACTACTAAACTTCTGCTCCATCTTCTACAGAAAATACTTGAGCTTTCTTTTCCTTTTTGCTATTAAAATGCCTTTTGGCATGCCTAGCATATTCAAGTAATGATTGTAACCTGCTTGTACGATGATCTACCATGTGTTTTGTAATAAAACTGCTCATAGGTGCAATACTGCCCTTAAGAAATGCATTCTTTAACTGCTGTTTATATGGGGAATCTTGTGTTTGATCTTCAGGAACCTGAATTCCACAGTGGTTATTAAAACACTCTAATAATCTGGCATAATACCGGTCAATCTTTTCACCTTCTTGTTGGATGCATTGATTAATGCAAGTCCAGTCTGCCCTAGGTTTCCATTTTTCAGAGATGCGGTCTGTAAGACCTTTTACTCTGGTGTCTAATTCTGCGCTGCTATGTGGGAGGGGTCTTTGTGCAGCGTCACGGGGATTCCAGCTCCCACTAATCATATACCAATCTGGCCCTACGATTTGTCTAACTACTTTTTCTATCTCTTCTCCGTTTAAGTTATAACTCAGCCTCATTCCTTGTAAATCTTCTGAGAATTTTCTAAAATTAACCTTTGGATGGGGAATTTCCTCAGTGGCTTTCTGGATGTCTTCCGGAGTCCAAGGTCTATACACTAAAATAGTTGGGTCCTGATTGTCCTGACCTGCCTGAGGGTTGGGTAATTCTATAAGTGGGCATATTTATTCTTCTTCACTTATAGATCATGAATTCTTAACCATTTGCCATAACTCGATGCCTTCATCTGAGTTACCTGCCTTTGTTCGGGACCTGGTCCCGATGGGATCTCTAATTTTAGTCAGTTTTAGTTTCATAATATCTCTATCTTCAGTGACCACAGGATATCGTGGGGGTGGACTAACTTTTTCACTTGCTTCATATTCTGGTAAGGGAGGTGGAGGTGCTGATGCTATTACTAAGTTATTATCCTCCTTATCTAAAATCATTGCTTTTGAATTTTTGTTCTTTTGTTCCCTACGGTTTACTTCCTCAATCCACCTGTGTGCCTGAGGAATTCCTAATTGACGTTTTTTTACCCGACCTTTGGAATCAGTTTTGAGCTGTTTGACAAGTTTGATAAGCGAGGATTTTTCTAATTTTCCATCAAATTCGTACTTATTAACCCATTTTGAATAATATTTAATATTGTCGACGCGCTGCGACTGCATATATTTTGCGTCTTCTGTTAACGGCAGATTTTGTGGTCTTTTTGTGCAATTATTACACATTTTGTTCTATCCTTTGATCGTTACGTAACTTTCCTTAATTTTTTAACGTGGTACCACGGATTTTGTTATAGTCTCTTCAGAATGACTGCCTATTTATTCTGTTTCTCCTGATCTATGACAAGACAGTAATCTTTTTTGTCCCTGACTTGTAAGAAAAATACAGTTTAACTAAAACAATACACATCTAGTCTCTGATCTAAAACAGAAAACAGAAAAAAGTAGATTCACCTTACCTGAGCCCACGTGATTGATCACCAATTCGCGGAGACCCATCCTTCAGTCGCAGATCAGAAAGTGACTGGCCTCTTTTGAACGACAATTCAGTCGGAGGACTTTTCAGATAAGAAGAACCGATTTGGTTTCTTCCCTGTATGGTTTCAACCACCTGGCATGTTTGATCCGAGGTGAAGAGAGGGTTCCGGTCTGAAGGACCAATCTGTCAAAGGAAAAAACTTCAAAGACCAATTCACATTAGGTTCAAGCAAGGCACCCTTTATTACTTGCAGCAAGGAGACAAAGCATGTAGGCACAAGGTTTGTCTGAATTACTGGTGATTAGTATGTTATTCTTATACAGTTCTCTTTCTGTCACACAGAAAATGTTACTATTCTATTGCTGATGTAGTTAGACACAGCTTTTTGTATGTCCTACAGAAAATGTTACTAGACTTATTGCTGACCAAGTTAAATTATCTGCTGTTTTGCAAAACATTTTGAGAAAAACAACCTGGCCTTGGGCTTATTTTAGTCCATTTCAACTTTTCAGTTCTTCGATTGTACTGTTCTAATACATGTGTTACATTTTGTCTAGATTCAAGGTACATTTCTAGCTTTGGTACAAACAATGCTGACTATGGTTTAAACTTTCAAGCATCTATTGTTTTCTTTATCAAAGCTTCTAACAACTGCATGTTTTCTCATGGCATAAGCAGAAATGAATATCTCTTTGCTAAGTTTGATGACATTAGCAGAAATGAAATGTCTCTTGTTATTTTCATGACATTAGCAGAAATGAAATGCTTCTTGTTAAGTTTCTAATAGCTGTGCAGATTCATGCAGTGTGAACAGAATAAATGTATTAACCCCTTTAAACCTCAAATGCACTAAGCATGCATATTACTATTACACATTTTTCTAACACTAGGCATATCTGTACACATAGGATGTGCAGACATATATAGCTATATAGACATATTTACATATATGTATAACTATACACACACACACACACACACACACACACACACATATATATATATATATATATATATATATATATATATATATATATATATATATATATATATATATATACACATATGTACATATGAAGAGCTGTACACATGGCCATATATATGTAGCACTATACAGATGTGTATACAGTCATATGTATGAGTATACATTTGTATGTATGTGTAGAGATATATACACCTATGATATGTATACAACCATATTCCTGTCATGAGTAAAAGGTTGAGTATACCCTCTTACATGTATCTCACCATATGTATCTGCTATGTGTACATTATGATAAAACAACATATGTGATGCAACAGTCATATTAATAACAAGGACTACACAATTTAGGAAGTAAAGGCAATTGTTCAATGCTACACAATATGTGTATTGACAGCTATATTGGTAAAACAACAGCTGTCTCCACAGTGGTCATGGCATAGTGGTTAAGTGTTGTGACTTCACTGTAAAGGATCCTGGGTTCAAGGGCTGTTCATTTTGTTGCTTGGCAGAACAAGGGCTGTCAGATACAGAGTGGATAAGGCTGTTCTGAGCAGCTTTAAGTGCAAATGTTTGCTTGAGTTTGTGTGAAGCTAAGCAGTGTTAAGCTAGGGATAAACATACAGGCACTTACACAGTGTAGGCAGCACTTACCAGTGCACAAATCAGCTTAGCTATCATATTGCAGCAATGTTGATACTTGCTAAGCATAGCTTAGCCCTGGTAAGCAGGACACACAACCCAGTCTGATAACCTGTAATAAGTGTATGTAATGCCATGTACAGTATATGCACATATGTGCTGTCATTACAGTAGGAAGAGGTATGGTGTCATGTGTGGGACACAGACATATATGAGGTCTGTACAGCACTGCTATCCATGCGAATGTGTGACATACAGGTGTAGTAGCCCAGGGTACATGATGTCACACTAGCATGTAGTATAGGATGGCAGTACTACTGTTGACAGTGCTAACCCAGACAAGAGCAGAGTGCTTAATGTAGTACTGACAACAGGCACACCTGTGAGCATGGCTGGAAAATGATGACTCCTTGTCGTATCCCTTGGTGTGTGACAGTATATACCCCTTACTGGTCTGTCAACGCACTCATGCTACTGCATAGCTACTTGCCAAGCTGATGACTGTCAGTCCCTGTACAGATGGGCAGATGGAAGGTATCCAGCTGGGATATGTACAGGCAACTTATGCTTGATTGACACCCTACTACGCATGTGGCATGTGCATGAGATACATATCCCTGTATTACCAATGTTGGGGTATACTATGGGTTGTATCACAGTTGTGGCCAATGTGTGATGGTGGGTATGGCAGAGTATCATCATGGGTTTCGGGGAGTACAATATCCAGTGGGGGATGTGGGTGCTGTGTACACTGTTATTACACCAAGGTACACCAGGTATATGTGCCATGTACCACGTTATGCTTACCACTGTCACTATCAATCATACAGGTAACTGTTACCACAATCCAAGCCAGTTATGCATGTGATGTGTGCAGCCTACCTGTAACACTCTGGAGACATGGTCAAGGTAGTTAGCAGTGATAGACCCTGGTATCTCAGATGTGTGTCTGGCTGTTATGTATCTGTAAGTGTGTATATGATGGCATACCACACTACGTATCATCCAAATGCACCCGTTACATCCCCCATCAGTATACTGTACATGCTGGGGGATGTTCTGCATGTACCATGTAACCTGGGACACACCTCACCCTAAACGCTGTGTGGTGTGTGACACCCATCAGTATCACGACATTGCTAGGTAGGGGTCTAGGCCCAGTGTTGGCAAGTAACAGTGTCCGTGTATGTGGATGGGTCTCCATCAGGTTGCACGGTACACATGCCTCAGTGGGCCACCTGTCCATGTGGCACAAGCAATACCCGGTATAGTAACCTGTGAAATGTGTTAGACTGTACCCCAGATATGTCACTGCCATGGTGTCAGCACAGTGACATACCCCGTTGTGCAATATGATTGCAGACCATCCTCGTGCTGACACATGTACACCTACAACACACATGGATAACATTTTAGAGACCAAAACCAGCCAGTGTTACTAACAGCTATAAGGAATAATTGCTGGATGGCTACACTACCTGCCAAATATGCCTCACACTCTACTCCCTATAACATGTTACACTGCAGGACTGTGGTAAAATGTTGTACAGTCACTATGTGCATCAGAACAATATTAGCCTGTCCCTGCATCAATGGTATGGATGACAGGGATGAGGGACAGGTATCATCATATGCACAGGGCATCCTCATATTGACACATGTACACCTACAACACAATTGCATAAAATTTTAGAGACCACAACCAACCAGTGTTACTAACAGCTATAAGGCATCATTGCTGGACGGCTACACTACCTGTCAAATATGCCTCACACTCTACTCCCTACAACATGTTACACTGCTGGACTGTGGTACACTGTTGTACAGTCACCGTGTGCATCAGAACCATATCAGACTGTCCCTGCAATGATGGTATGGATGACAGGGATGGGACACAAGTATCATCATATGCACAGGGTGTGGTGTTGGTTTGCCATAGGCAGAGGGTGGGCCATACATTTGACATCATGTGTGTGGGTGAAGGGTGTACTCTGGGGAGCTGGCTGAGGTGATGTAGTGTGTGTACGTATGAGGTTGCCCTAGATGTGTTTGCATAGTGTGTGGGTATGCATGCACACAGTTCTGCCATGTGGCTGCCCTACACAGGTGTTTATGGACAGCTGCAGACCATACCTGGCTGGGTGTGCAGTTCACTGCCTCTGGCCATAGACACATGGATTGTGCCTGCCAGGGTTTCCGTGGGCACGTCCAAGTACAGGCGTTGATGTGCTGCTCTCACCTGCTGATGACATTTGTCTGCTGGTACCAGGTCCCTCCTGGGACTGGCCAGGACCACGTGCACATGGCCTACTGTGGTGTGGTGTGGACAGCACACCCCCTGCACTGTTGCGGCTGTGACTGCCATTATGGGAGCCCCTTGGTGTCCTAGCACATCCACATTGACTGCCAGCTGTTGGTGCTGCTGGCCCATGTCCAAGCGAGTGTCGCCACATCCCCACCACGCGTTGAAGCATGGACACACCACGGCCGATGAGGGCCATCATCTCATCATGCCATCTATCCGCTTGCTCGGTAGAAGCATGGATGGCACCCGACAGTTTACGGAGGTTGTCGCTTACAGATGTGAGAGCAGCCCTCTGCAGCCTATGGCCCTGTCTGATGTAATGCTCAATATGTGCCTATGCCACCATTACACCCTGAAACATGCTTCTGCTGGTTGCAGCTATGTTGCTTCTGCCAGGGGCATGATGTCCAGTGGCCCTACCATGAGCCCCCTGGGACATCTGCCTATGTGGCAGCCTGCAGGACATCCAGTTATACCTGCTGCAACCCGACACAGTAGACGTGGTGCAACCAGTTATACCTGCTGCAACCATGTCTACTGTGTCTGGTTGCAGCAGGTATAACTGGTTGCACCATGTCTACTGTGTCTGGTTGCATCCAGTTATACCTGCTGCAACCAGACACAGTAGACATGGTTACCACATTTTCATGTGCACTGCCATTGAATGCCACCTGTCCCTCTGCTATGGCCACTGGTGATGGGGTGTGTATACGCACTGCAACTGTGTGTGGGGGTGGGTGGCTGAATGGGGGATGTCAAATGTTAGCCCAGTGTCAGACCCTGACAACTCCACCTGTGCCTCAACATTATTATCATCATCATCATCGGTGTCTGTATGGATGCCTACATCAGATTGCATGCAGGAGGGACCCTGACCCACCTTGCCACCTGTGGGGGAAAACAATGAGTGCACTTTAAAACTGGTACAGCATTGCATAACAGTACACACACACACACACACACACACACACGCACACACACACACACACACACACACACACACACACACACACACACACACACACATCTCCATACTACCTACCTGTCCAAGGCTTTACAGACAGTCCCACGTATATGTCCATGTGTTACCCCATCCTGCATCACACTTGTTAACATACACTCATTGATACCACTCATTAACATCACAGCTTCTAAATGCCCACACAAGCATCCACAGCACAAGGCCTGTTGCTACTTTACCCGTCTTACCTGTATGTAGTGGATTTACATGGCCTCACTGCTGTCATTCGGTATGCACCCTCTCTATGGCCGGAATGATGTGCATGGCCCCTATATGTGTGGGCTACTATGTTGTATCCATAATAGCTCCCACTGGTGTGTCATGTGTATGTAATGTTCAGTACATGCCAGATATGCTGCTCCATCAGCCCATCATGTGTCTGTTGTAATATTTGGATACACTCCCTGGTGTTGACTATTACTTCCCCAATGCATCTGTAGAGCTGCATACATGGGTTGTAGGTGACCTCTCTGCTGCCTGCAATATTAAGTGTGTACCTCGAGTCTACCTTCCCTCTGGATGCCTGTTCCATGCTAAAGACCATTTTATACTATTTGCTGTCCTGTGATTACACACATGACAGGTATTCCTGGTGTGTAATGTGGCAGTCCATGTCCATGTACTGCATAGTCCCAAAGAGGGGGTACAGCCACATGAACGGGTCTATATCACTTTGACAAAATGGCAGATGTTTGAACACCATATGGTTGAACTTCTAACCTCGAAGTGCAAAACCATCAAAGACTTAGAACAACAATTTTTTTCCCAAGAAAAAAATCACTGTTTCA
This sequence comes from Protopterus annectens, assembly GCF_019279795.1. Lineage (NCBI taxonomy): Eukaryota > Metazoa > Chordata > Ceratodontiformes > Protopteridae > Protopterus > Protopterus annectens. The sequence continues at coordinate 402,980,205 of NC_056728.1, forward strand.
AGAAAACACACACACAACACAAGCACACTAAAATAAATGATCCACACATATACACTTCACAAAACCCTACTTCTAACCCTACACTAAACCATACATACACTACTAGCTATCCACTTACCTTAAGCCAAACCCTAACCCTAAGGTCTGTCACTATCACACACTCACCTCATCCGCACCCTAACCCTAACTCACCTAACCCATACCCTAACCCTAAAGTCTGTCACTATCGCATACTCACCTCACCTGCGCCCTAACCCTAACTCACCTAACCCGCGCCCTAACCCTAACGTCCACACAATCGCACACTTACCTGAACTCGACCCGTAACTTTCCACCACAGTGCTGAAAATAGTAAAGCCACAGAAACGGCTAACTGAATTCTTTCCCTAGGAAAAATTTTGGTGTTCTGCAGCTTTGCTATTTTCAGCGTTCGCTGTTTTGGGTTCAATATTAGAACATTCAATGTTTTCAAACTTCTCTGTTCTAATATAGACTCGTATGAACACCCCACAATCACACATGTGCATACATGGCCACACACATATATGCACACAGGCATCATACATGCATCTACCTCCCACCACTTCACCAGAGTGACCCTGCAGGCAAACTAACTAACCACCAGGATACACACACACACACACACACACACACACACACACACACACACACACACACACACACACACACACACACACACACACACACACACACACACACACACATATACAGGTGAGGTTGCACAATGATCGTACACACAGTCCTCCTATTACCCCTGTACCAACATGCAGAACATATGGTACAGAACAGCATGCAGTTCAGCTATAGTCAATCCATGCTAGCAACAGTATACATGTATGTGATGCATGTGCTGTGACTAGGTGATGCCCCTTCCCTTGGATACCACTGTACCCATGTACACAGTATTGCTGTGTACCTTTTCTGCACCCTGCCATGTACTGTGCACCACAACTCACAGGTGTACAGCCCATTTCAGAATGTGTAGTACTGTGTCATTTATGTTAGCTTTACTTCTCACAGTCCCTATGTGTTTCAGCAATACATACCTGGGATGATATGTGGGCTGTTGTCATTGTTGAATGCCTGATGCCTGATTTACAGCTGTCAACATCAACAGACCATGCATGACCACTGCAGAAATGCTTACACTGACAACCATCAGAGCATACCTTGGCTATGGGGGGTGTACACACCTTTATTGATTTTACACACACATCCTTGATCTGCCATGGGATTACAGAACCACATATCTTAGCAGTACACAAGCCCAGTATGTAACATATGCCCTGTACTTTCACATGCAGTGTCTACAGATTGCGTTAGGTGTGCGGCTGCTGACCACAATGCATACACACCATGTAGGCATATGTGTGCACACCCTTATCATGATGGTTTATCACACCTCTTGTTGTTTGTACTACAGCAGTCACTGCTCATGGCAGGGGTATACCAGCATGGGCTTTCTGCAATTGCCAGTGTATGTTCAGTCTACCCTACACATGTCCTCCTATTCTGCATGATTGCAAGATCTACTCACGTGCACATCCCATGGTGTTCAGACAATGACATCACTATTGCAATGTGGGTAGGGTTATGTTTGCCACAGGTCCTGAACCTGACTATATGCAGATAGAGCCATTCCTACCATCCTTAGGATCCCTGCTGCAGTGCACTGATGTGTCATGCTAAGACTCCTCCTCCTTCATCTTTTATGCAGATGCATGACAGGTAAGCCATACACATTTGTGTCACCTTGCAGTGTCCCATACACTGAGCACCACATGTTGCAGCCTAGACCCAGCTGATAATGTGGACTACTGTAATGCCTTATGCCATAGTGTATCTCTGCAGCAGCTGGCATTGTCCTATAGGCATATACACTGGTGTTACACTGTATATGGGTGTTGTTCAGAACATGTCACTACTGTAGGCCATGTCTACCAACAGTATGCTACTCCCTGTGGACACATTCCACAATGACAGAATGTTAGTTGTCATGCAGGTGTGTGACATACGCTTTCAATACCCCATCATGGTCGCCCCTGTGAGACCATGCATTTCACAGCAGCAATACATGCACATGTACAGCATGCATTCAGGGTAGGTGTGTTAGATGTGTGCATGGAATATACCATCACCATTACATGCCTGGTGTGTTGGCATGCATCTACATAAGACATACTCACCAGCTACAGGCTGCTGCCTTGTTGTTACCCCAGAGGGACCTACATAAGAGGGTGACAGATGCAATGTCAGTGGCCACACCTGTGGCACTGCTAGAGGCTGGGTGCAGTACTACCATACGTCCATGGTAAATTCCCACAATACTACCACATCTGGACATCTGTTTATCACTACAATGCAGCAACACAATATATCTATGACATGTTTGATATGTATGATCTACCTGTACCTCTACAGATATTTACACAGCAGTGGTCTACTGATGTGCCCTGTGTCCTTACCTGCATGCTCCTTGGCTGGTGTGTGGGTGATATCCACCTCCATGAAGGGGTCCAGTGGTTGTTGGTGTTCCAGATGGGCAGGTGCCATGAGACTGGCCAGGAGCTCTTCCATACATGTCAGGGGGAATGGATGGTATGCCCCCCCCATGGCAAGGTGATCCTGCTGGACTGCAGAAGCACGGCAATGGGCATTGCAAAGCAGGTTGCTGCAACGATGCTGGACCAGCTCATAACTGCGATTATGCAGGCCAACTTCATTGACCCTGTAGACAAAATCGTTCCATAGGGCAGTCCGCTCCTGCTGGTTATGGGCTGTCCTGCCAAAGAGCACCTGGTAGTGCTGTACCAGGTGGTTGATGATGACCTCATTTTCATCTGCTGAATACACAGATAACCTGCTGTGTGACATCTTGCCTGAAAGACATAAAGATGGAAGCAGGCCTGAGCAACCTATATGGCAAGGTTACCACAGTTTGTAATAAATACCTCTGTCACTCCCCCATCATATCAGCTTTAACAGACTGTACACACAACTCATTAGGTATGGCTACAGCTTAACTACTGTTTGGACAGATTTTGTATTGTACCACACCTTCTGCTATGTGATTGTAGCCATGTCCCCTGTGTGGGCAGTATCATTGCTGGCCTGTTACAGGCTATTCACTTGCATGCTATTGTCAGGGCCACTATGGTTACATATATGCCAGTGGCATGGCTGCTCTGAGATTGCTGCACATCTGACAGTCTGTGTTATTGGGGATATCTATGCATGCTGTTGGACATGTACCAGGATTGTGTAGACTATTACTACCAACAAATGTTTTATAACAGTGACTTAATAACATGTATATGTTCTATTGGCCAGCTGATCCATCTCTCCACACCCGTCTGACCATGATACCTGGCCACATCACATGTGTGTGCCAACTTGGGGCCTCCTAATGTACTGTTACAGCAATACCATCGGGTGGAACCACCCAGGGGATGTTGCCCCCCCTCAGGGCACACACCAAAATGTTCCTGTCCCCTGAGCTCAGGTTTAGGGTCTGTTCCATACCGGTCTCCACAGACAGATGAGAGATGTGCTACATCAGTCTGAGGCACCCAGTGCACATTCACACAGCCAGCATGCTCCTCCTACTCAGCCTCCAGACCAGGCACCTTCAGGACATGGACTGCTGTTGTGAATGGCAGTTGGTTGGAGGCTTGTTCCCATTGTGCCCATATTGGGGACCATGGGGCATCCACATCACAGACCACACACACCATCCATGGTTTTTACCCACCACATGTGTAACATACCACCCCTGTAGACTGTCCTCTATATCTACCACTTCTGACCACCTCCACATGTGTACATGCCATACTTCCCTATATACCCATTGCATACTTCACAGACAGGGGCAATGTGGTGCGAACAAGGGACTAACATGTGACATACCCATCCATGGTGCACACACTGCCAGCTGTAGATATCTGTGTGTATTGCTATGTGTGCTTCTGCCTCGCACATGGCACACATCACTGTGGTAGTGATATAGGTGACATGTCTTTACATACATATATGTTTGTGTGTGTGTTTGTACATATGTAGACATGTGCATATAGGTATATATCTATATATGTGTAGATATATGTGATGTCATATATAAGTGCACATATATATGTCTACACATGGGTATATATATATTTCTGGACATACATGCTGATATACATTTATCCTGATATATTATGTATGTGACATATGTACACATATGCATACCTATATGTTGGGTACATTCAGACAACAGTTCCACAATCTCACAACACCTTTCTGCACAGCTGCACTGTTCTGCCTTGCTACAACACAGACAGGTGCCACATATTGACACGGCCTGACATTAGTGGGGTATATGTGAGACCAGTTTGCAGCTAATCCTATTACACACCTATGGCATTCCGGCATGCTACATTACAGATTCACCTGAGCACTCTGCCAATGGTGGGCCATGGCTCCCACATGTCCATCATAATGGCATTACTTCCACCACCAGCTATTGGCCACATTCTATACATACTTCCCATTACACAACACACACTATGATGGCTTACATCTTGTCTGTCAGGGCTGACCTGCAGAGTTAACAGCTATGGTCCACTACCCACAGGGACAGACACTATTGTCCATAGCAGTTGTTCAGTTGAACATCATCACAACAACACCTGATGGCACATATAACTCATTACACATCATCTATCCCATTATGATGGACCAGGTACTACATTCTAATACATGTACATATACTTCACATACCTGTTGTGGGAATGATGCATTTATGAATGGCAGCTGCCTAAATGCCTGTGTTTTTAGCTGTTAGTTTGCTGAGCAGTAGTTTTTTATTTTCTGCTCTCGCTTTTGCTTTCTCTCTCTCTCTCTCTCTCTCTCTTTCTCTCCCTCTCTCTACAGTGAAAGGACTTGAGCTGCTTTGAGTAGATTTCAGCCTGGATTTAGTAGGTGAGGCACTTGATCAGGTGATGGCCTCTGCACCAACCAGTGTCCTACACTTGCTAACTGCATGCAGCCTGCTGGGTAGTAATTCCAATTACCACTGTCTTGGCAACCACCTACTATAAATCCCTACATCATGTGGGCGTGGTCCCTTTACCTTCCCTGTGTGATGGACATCCTTCCTGTGTGTGAGCATTACTGTTACAGACAGCAGGTAGCAATACCTCTTACAGGGGAACTGGCACACTCAGTAGGAGGTTCCAGAAATACAGAAAGAGTGTGAGTAGAGTTGTGTTATGCTTTGTATAGTACTGGTTTTACAGGGTGTATGTGTACATACTAGTTTACCTTAGAATGCAGTCTGCATAGCTCTCAACTGTGGGCCTCTCCTCTTGGTGGAAAGAGGTGTGCCTATCATGTTTTGTCTGTTCACCACAAAGGTCCTGTGTCAGATATTTCACTGGCAGTGTGTATGTTGAGTGCTGTCAGTACATGACTACATCCATTTATGTTTCTAACCTCAATTCCCTGTCTAAGGGTATGTTGCAGACTATCCTGTAACACCAGTGACTAACTTAGTGTATGGCAACAGTTTCTACATATGGGCCTGTGTTCCAGCCTCTGTCCTCCACCTACATACCAAGCTTTGCACATATGACATGCTGTCAGGGGATATTCTGTAGTGGGTTGCGAGTATATCACACTGCCATTGCTGCCATCAGTCCACTGCTGTTGTATCCCCCACACATATGGTGGGGCCAGAGCCGGGTTCCTATTAGATTGTCAAAACTCTGTTTACACAAATACAAAATCATCGACATGTATTGCGCGAAATATGTATTTGTCGAACTTGCAAAACTGCAAAGTTCAAAATGTTGAAGTGTTTTGTTTGGCCTATCTGCAGTATAGCTCCGTAAGGTAAGTGTGTGATAGTTACAGACCTTAGGGTTAGGGTGCTGGTTAAGGAAAGTGTATAGATAGGTAATGTGCGTAAGATTTAGTGTAGTGTTAGAAGTAGGGTTTTGTTAAATGTATTTATGTGTATTATTTATTTTGTTTGGGTATATCTCCATAGGGGAAGTGTGCGGTAGTTATGGACCTTAGGGTTAGGGAGCAGTTAAGGGTAGTGCATAGATAGTTGTGTATGTATGGTTTAGTGTAGGGTTAGAAGTTGCATTTTGGTGCTTTACTTTAGGGTTAGGAGTAAGGTTTGGTTAGTGTATGTATATGGTTTATTTATTTTGTTTGGGTAGGTAGTATGTAGCGGGTGGTGGGGTTGGCTGACTATGAACGTTCGATATTTTAAATTTTGCGGTTTAGTGCATTTGGTATTTTCGCATTTTGAGTAATACATGTCGCTGTTTTGGAATTCAGTGTAATGGATTTTCGTTGTTTTTATATAGACCCTTCTGGAGCCATATATGTGTGGGCTTCACCTACACAATACATGTGTGCCCTTATGCACTCCAGAGACAAGTGTATGTAACAGAGGTATATGGCCCTGTATTAATGAGTCTAGGGGGGATGCACCATAAATGACCTAGGCTGATACAAAATGTGGGGGTATCAGGGTGAGCTGCCTTAAGGTATTTGGATGTACAGTACTGTATACTTCACCTATATTTACATTACTCACATAAATTGGGTTAATGCAGGCCTTCTGCCTCATGCCATACAGACTGTTCTGTTTGTCAGTGTGCTTGTGATGGTGTCAGTTATGCCTTGTTATGTAACATTTACATCCCATTTGGTCAACTGAAGTCTTTAGCACCTAGTGATTTTATACAGAGTATAGATAGAGGCTGCTGAACTATACACCTGCATTACATACTGTTGATTGTTTGGTATCCTGTGGCCAAGTCTGTCTTTATTATTGTACAATTTGATGGCCTTGGCCTGGACAGTGACAGTTATGAACCTTTCAGACTACTGTATTAGTATAACTGTTTAACAGTTGCATTACTCTGTTTATATGGATGTTAGTGTCTGAACAACTATATGACATGGCATATCGAACTGTAATAGTACACAAATAAAGGTTTTCCATTTCTGTAAACCTGTGTGTGGTATTTTTTTCCTATGACCTTTCTATGGGTATGTGTTGCAGGCAACAATTGTCATTTGTATGGGTGGCCCATACAGTGTCCAGTTGTTCAGGTGTGAACTGTAGGCATAGTGGCTGTTCCATATTGTGTGCACCTTCTACATATGTATCTTACTGTACATATCTCTGTGTGTGTATGTGTAGTCACATGTATATCTATATATATATATATATATATATATATATATATATATATATATATATATATATATATATGTGTATATCTGTATCTGCATATATGTGTCTGTGTATATGTATCCTGGGGATGTTAATAGCTTCCACATTTTACATTTCCAACTGCCTATACATGCAATTGCTTGCTACTGTTGCGTTTTGCTTGTCAGATGTTAGCAATGCTGCTCGTGTTTGCACGCTGCTTACCTACATGCAAACAGGTGTAACTCACATGTGTGTATACTTTGTTAAGCACTGCGTAAATTCACTGCTCACTGTGCTATGGAACTGTATATGTAATGCTGTTTTACTAATGTTTATTGTTCATTTCCTTTGTATGACATAAAACTATATGTGGAAACATTGCAAGGGCATGATCTAACTATACATCACATATTTACAATATATCCATGTGTCCCCCCCCCCCCCCACCAAACAGTACATACCTGGGATCTCAGTATTTTTTTTCCAAACACGTATATCAACCACACTACAAAGTGTAATATGTAATGTTGTGTGCTGTCTCATAGACAGGGCCAGTTGGTGGTGCTCACAACTTTGCTCTAATAAACTGAAACATCCAACTATGCTCAATAATGGTACTTATGCTTTTACATAGCTAGGCTTGTATACACGCTAGTGTTGTAAGGCTACTGGCATCATGTGAACCTATGAATCTATGTGCCTATGCAGGCTTCTCAACCTGTTGTCCCCACATGGCCTGCTGATGTCATCTATTATAAGTTCACCTGCAATTTTATATAAATCAGACTTGTGCTGTAGTGCTTGTGTAAAGTACTGAGTTCTGTAGTCTGTGTACTTAGAGGTTCTGTTTTCACTGCATTCAAGTATATGTGTGTGCGTGTGTGTGTGTGTGTGTGTGTGTGTGTGTGTGTGTGTGTGTGTGTGTGTGTGTGCACGTGTGTGTGTGTGTGCGTGTGTGTGTGCGTGTGTGTGTGTGTGTGTGTGTGTGTGTGTGTGTGTGTGTGTGTGTGTGTGTGTGTGTGTGTGTGTGTGTGTGTCTAGCTGGAAAAACAAGTCTGTATCCTGCAGTTACCTCCCCAATCCCATAAATTGGCAGTATTTTGATACCTGCACTTGCTTACAGATCCATTCCAGGAAGGCCTCCCAACTTCTTCTCTCCAACATGCACTGCTGATATCATCCACTATAAGTTAACTTGCAGCCATATAAAAGTCAGGCTTGTGCTGTGGTGCATGCATAAAATGCTGTGTTCTGTAATCTGTGCACTTAGGGATTCTGTTTCCAACTGCATGGCTTGCCAGTATTTTAATACTTGCACAAGCCTACAAATCCATTTCATGCAGCCCTCACAAACTCTTGCCTCCCACATGGTCTGCTGATGTCGTCCAGTATAAATTGACCTACAGTCATGTAAAAATAACACGCGCTGTGGCACTTGTGTAATATACTGTGTTCTGTAGTTCTGTTCTCGCTGCAGTCAACTTGGTGTGTATGTGTGTGTGTGTGTGTGTGTGTGTGTGTGTGTGCGTGTGTGCGTGTGTGCATGTGTGCGTGTGTGTATGTGTGTGTGTGTTTCTTGTCAGCAGAATAGACATGCTATCCTACAGTTACTTTTCCAGTGGCATGTCTTGCCAGTATTTTGATACTTGCACAAGCCTACACATCCATTTCATACAGCCCTTACAACCTGTTACTTCTCCAATGGCATGACTTACCAGTATTTTGATACTTGCACAAGCCTACACATCCATTTCATGCAGCTCTTACAGCCTCTTGTTTTCCACATGGCCTGCTGATGTCAACCACTATAAGTTGACCTGCAGCCATGTAAATGTCAGACTTGTGCTGTGGCGCATGCATAAAGTACTGTGTACTTAGATAGGTAGGGGTTCTGTGTGTGTGTGTGTGTGTGTGTGTGTGTGTGTGTGTGTGTGTGTGTGTGTGTGTGTGTGTGTGTGTGTGTGTGTGTGTGTGTGTGTGTGTGTGTGTGTGTGTGTGTGTGGAGGAGGCAGTATACTCAGAATGCCTTGTATAAGCATATTGAGACGTGTGGGGACAGGCATACATTTAGATTTAGAGTTATTGATTTGGTGATTCCCTCACTCAGATGTGGTGATATTAATAATTTTCTTGAAACTAAAGAATATCAATGGATAGTACGTTTGGGAGCTGATAGTCCTCCTGGCCTTAACAGTACAGTAAGCATCAAACCCATTCTTGTTGGATTACAACGTAGGTTGAAATGATATTTTTATCAACCTGTGCACATGAGCATGTTTATACATTGATGTTAATAAGTGCATCTGTTGTGTACATGTATGTGTACACCTATGTTTTAATGTTTTTAGAGTTTGTATTAAACATATAGGTATATATGTATATTTTTATATTTTTATAATTAAGCATATATATGTGCTAGATTTAGATTCATATTGCTTTGAAATTTGATCATATATATGCATATGTGTAGCTTCTTTTTTAACAAATGTTTTCTTGCAGTATGTTTCTTTAAATAATTTTTTAAACTGCACATTTAAATAGGTCATGTGACTTTGGCTGCAGTCACATGACTACTAGGCCTGTATAAAAGCAGTTGCTTTGTGTATATGTATGTATTTAGTATTGAGAAAGGGTTCATACCCGAAAGCTTTGCGTTATAAAGTGATTTGTTCTCAGCATTCCTTGTGTGATTTTGGATCTTTTTGCAGTTTGTTTTTCTTCCATTCGGATCATCCCCATACCATTCCGTTCTTTCAATGCCAAGGCGAGGTCTCTTCCGCTTCTGTAACGGTTGGCATTCACCCTGTTCCACACTAACTGCTCTCACTTCCGCTTGTTCCGTACGTCGCACCATAGACTCACACAGGGGCGTCAGCAGATCAATCAGGGCTGTGAGTTGCCCTATCAACCTCTTAGTCTGGCTGCTGTCCTCATTGCCAGACTGCATCTCCTTCTCCCGCTCCATGCCGTATCGCGTTTACCAAGAAAAAAATCTCTACGGCCAGCTTCTAAACAGTCACAAGTAACACCAAGAAAAGAAGCAATGGGAGAAAAATGATGCACCAAATCCACTTAAAAAGTTCCAAAACAATGAACGCTTTATCTTTATTGCAGGGTCTAACATTACAAACCTTGCAAGACAATATAATATAAAGTAGTGAAACAATGATGCTATCCACTGTATAACCTGACAAGGCAAATATAAGTGACAGGTACAATTATCAGTTCAACAGCACAAATGCAGATATACTAAGCACTAATGTAGCTATGAACACTGTGCATCAGATACAAAGCTTTTGTATCCCTGAATTCAAAAGAGAGAAAACAGGATATTACACAGTTATCATCACTTGAACAAGGTGCAGTGTGGGGGTAGGAGGCCTAGGCTGATACAAAAGGTTGGTGAGTATGTGTGAGGAAAAAAGGGAAGCAGGCAGGCTTGACCATGTAACTGTTTTGTGTGTGTGTGTGTGTGTGTGTGTGCGTGTGTGTGTGTGTGTGTCTGTAAGGGTCCTCCATGTAAAAGTGGTGTGTGAGTGTCTGCATGAGCACAGCCAAGCTCAGTGCTAGCTCTACATCTTGCAATTTTGGACAAGTGTGAGCCATGTATGGTAGAGTTGACAGTTCATCATTATTGCCCCTGACCATGAGAACTGGCTCTGCCAGGAGTTGGACTGGCATCTCCATGCCCAAAGTCAGATGCAGTGCTGCTTCCTGAACATGACTGAATGTCTGCTGAACATGCTCCCTTCATGGGAATGCCCAGGACCCAACCCCATGGCCTGCCACATCTGGTTGTGGGCAGCACACTCACTGAAAGAGCAGTGGAAGTACTGCCACTCTGGGAGTGTGATCAAGCATGGCCACAGTAGCTATCAGCAGATGTTGTGGCTTTCCTACACCAAAGAGGATGCCATTCCCCTCCCAGCAGACATTCCTTCACAGACACTGCTTGTTCCAATGTGTCATTCATCTGATCCATTCACATCAACAACACAATAGAGGCAGTTATGCATATCCACTTGTGCTGTCTGGAGCGCCTTTCTGAACATTCCTGTGCCTTCATGATGGCCATAAATGTATATTGAGTGACAAGGGAAGAAACACTTGCACAGCAGTCCCCCCTCTGGGCACCCCTATCAACTATCCTGCATGGCACCTCCCCCACACTTTGGCTACAGCCATATTCAGTAGGCACAGAAGCTGCAGTAGCCAAACTTCCCTGATCAATGTCCTCAGATTCCACCTGTCCAATATCTGTGGGTTCAGTGGACTGGCTAGGCATAGGCTTACTGACTGTGTCAAGGGAGAATGAAGGGGGAGGCTGGATGTCAAACTCTGTGTCAGATTCAACCTCTGCACCCCCCAAATGTGCCTCAGTTTGGACACAATCATCATCAGTGTGTGCTGAGACACTGACATCATGGAGCACAGGGCCCAGTCTCCCACTGTCATGATCAGCTGTGATAAAAAAGAAGAAACACAGGAATATATTAATATCTGCACTACTATGGTGCAATATATGCTAAACAACTAGCAGTCCTTTCACTATTACAGACAGTACAACAGAACACATAGCAGGCCTAAAATGACACATTATGATATGTCTTTAAACTGATCTGTAGTACCAACATAAATTTGTTTGGCTTACTATCTGGAGGATCCATAAGGCATATCTTACTGGATTTCTGATGGTCCTGAAAGGCATTAAGCAAGAAGTATGGTCAACATCATCACATGTAACAGTAAGACAGGGGATAATAAATGTAATCCTCTATATTTGCATTAACTCTACTGTTAACAAGAACATGGCTGACAATTCCAAACTAAGCTTATAACTGTAGCAATCTTCAATCCCCCCAAAAGACATGTGACACAGAAGTAACATTTATGTCAATTGTTTTGCTATACAACAGTATTCAACTAGTCATATAATAAAGCCTTCCTGGAAGCTCCTCTTGGGACTCAGACAGAGTGGCGCCCATGTCTAGGACATACTGTGGTCCACTCTGCTGTGAGCAGTCATGATGGAGGATATTTAACATAAACTCCTCATTGGGGTTCATACATTCATAGGTTGGTACTAGACTATCGGCCCTAGGGCCTATATAAGCCTAGCCATAACAATTCCATGGCTATTTCTTCCCACACTATTTACTTCCCTGGACCCCTGTCTAGAAGGGCGACTGACGTGACCCCTGGGGTGAATTTCCTTTCTCTCATCCAATTGTCAAGGTTCCTTTTGAAGAGGGCCAAAGAGGCGCTATGCTTGACATTTATGGACAGTCTATTCCAGAGTCTGGGAAGTCTCTGGATCAGGAACCTATCCCTCCAGCATGTTTTGTTTATTGTGATGACAAGGTTTAGATTCCTAGAGCATGTGGCTCTGAGGGATTGGGATTTCTTTAAGTGTTGCATGTCAAGCAGCTCTGGGTTTGACATGGCCTTGTATGTTAAGCAGAGATCGCCTCTGAGTAGACGACAAGTGACAGAGTATAGCTGGAGTTTTTTAAGGCGGTCACCGTAGGGCATCTGCTTTAGGCTTGTGATTCTTTTAGTGAGTAAGAGGTGATTCTGCATCAGGCCCTCCCCCCAGCTATCCTTTGGTCTCGGGCAACTGCAGTTGCTTGCCTCCATGCAGTGGTAACCATATCAGTGGCCTTGTGGTGCACCTGTTAATAAGTTTGGTTGTGGCCACCAACAAAATTGATGTTCTCAACAATCTACTGTCATAATTGTAGCCTGTGTGCTATATTGGTTCGCACCCTTCCCAGCAGAAATGCCCCATGTTGGCGGACAGCATCAGCAATGATGTTGTTATCTGCATGGCTGAATGGCAGTCTCTGCCTCAGTGAAACTGTTTGCATCCTAAAAGACAATAGAATGATAATACACATAAGTATCACATAACTACAAAGTAACTGTTTCCAGATAAAGCAGTAATGGTGGCCAGTCAGTATTACCCACTGGAAAAAGATAAAACAGCTTACAGATGTGAAATGCTAACAGCAGGCACAATGCAAAACAAAGAGAGTAGCATATCCTTTTTTGTGCCATACCAGTAATGCAACTGTGTCCCCCCATGAAAAGAACAATCCATTCTAGTTTGTGACATAACAGTAACTCTTCTTTGCTCCCCCCACCCATAAAGAACAGGCAAATTAACCATTTTGTAATAAAACATCTTTTAATGCGAACAGTGCTTTCAAAGGACCTTTTCATGAAACATTTGTGAATATTTATCAAACAGCATTCTGTTTTCATGTATTGTCAATCATGTGTACCTCTGAAATGGTTTGACAAACAAGGCCATGTCATCAGTACACATCTAACTAATGCATACATATAAAAGTGTAAAAGCCTTTACTTCACACTATAAATATATTACAGCATATCCATTATGTAGGTAAAAAAATGGGAGCACACCTGCTGGACTTCAATAATCCTCTGTAAGGATATCTTGTGAAGAAATACACTTCTGGGAAGTCCTGCAAATATGTAACAACTGCCCTCTTCATCAGTTTAGCTAGTTACACATTTGTCTTTTTACAATGCAGTAGATTATTATGGATTGCATCTATCTTAGCCTGTGTTTCAGAGATGCTAATTACAGCATAATCAGCTGAATTTCATGGTAATCAGCCAATCTGGTGGAGCTATTTAACAAGTTATAAAGCATCCATGTAGACTCCATGCTGTTTTTTTCCTGTAGATTTCAAAAGTTGTGGAGTACAGACACAGAAAGGTTGTGTGATCACTCAGTGCATTACATAAGACAGAATGTTAGCTGCTGTTGCTTTAATCCACTTGTATGTGCTAGAAGATGCAAGCAATGTAGCTGCGTGTAGGCCTAGGCCAAGAAGGAGAAAAGTTTTCAATCCATATTTAACTTATCACAACATACACAACATAGACATTGTAGAGTTTTACAAAGTGAACAGGGATACACTACAGGAAATCTGCAACCTCTGCCTGTCTGAACTTGAAGACAGAGCCTTTACCTCCCAATTTATTGGCTGTGTACTGCTTACATCACAGTTAATCCTGAACTAACACTGTGGCAACTGCTGCAAGTCCTGAATATGAACTGTATAGTATAATAATATTATGGCATATCCTTGTACTTCATTACTTGGCACAGTAAGCAAGTAAAAGGTGGGAAATTTGCAGAGAATTTAATGTAACATGACAGCAGAGAGTTATTTGACTTGTATGTATCAATCAACAAGTAGGCCTCAAGCATCAAAGATTCACACATTCATACCTCTCCAAAGTACTAATGATCACTGCATGCCCTTAGTTTAGCAACATACATTTGTAATGGGAAATCATTACAGAGAGAAGTTAGAAAGTAATGACACACATTGCAGTTTGTGACTTCATAACCCTCACAAGATCAAACTGGCAGGATGCAAATGAAGGAGAGTAACAAGCAACATATCCTTGTTTGTGCCATAACAGTAGATCATCTTGGTTGCCCCCTAAAGAAAAGGAACTCACCTTTGCTCCCCCCAAAAGAGCAATGTATGCTTGTTTGTGCAAGCCAACCTGCCCTTCATTTAAAGGCAACTGCATATCATAGTATTCCCATTTAATATCCTCACACTATTTAAGGCAAATAATAAAGACTGGCTTACACACTGCATGTCTCTAAGTACTGGTCAGATATCTGATGAATTACCAGGAAACAAAGAAAGGTAAGACATAGCTGTATATTTACAAGCAATAATCATAACAGGTTATGTGATCACTCAGTGCATTACATCCAAATATATTAAATCTTGATAGCAGTGTACATTCAGTTGTACTTGGTTGTGTGAGGATTTACTTAATTTCTTTGCCACAAAGCTGTTTGTGTGGCAAAGATGGATAAGGCACCCATCCTGTTTTCTGAAGGTCCATTGGAGTGAGAGTTGAAATCCAGAAATATATAGACATACCTTGCGTGTACTAACATTTTCTACTGTGTATGTCATAGAATGATTCTCCTCATTTCAACTATTTCTCAGTTTTGGGGGGGCACTGTTTGTGTGATGCACAGATTAGCACAAACAGGTTTGGCTATGTTCATCTGGCTTACATGTAGAATGGCAGTGAACAACTGGGTGAATGGATCACCCAGGTAGCAGACAGGACCTAGACAGCCACAAAAATAAACCGGATGCATTCAATGCATTCAATTAATACTATTGGCCATCACGCAAACACATTGCACACCTGTCCACATCCTCGTGTACTGTGATTCCATGATGGTAAGCAATGCAAAACATTTTAAAATGTTGCAAAACCAAAAAGTGAGCACTGTCCGTAAGCACAATACCTGCAATTGGAGGGAAAACATCATTCCGTGTTAGTCTTGATCTGTGGTAGGCATGGCAGGCATTTGTAGAGAGGTTTTGAGATTCAGTACTCAAAGATGGAGTGTCCAGGAGTCCAAGGTGTTTGTTGAACTCTTAGTGAATGAGCATGGGCCCGGGCTATTGCAGGGGGACTATCATGGCTCAGATTACAAGTCAGAGGCATGGAATAGTCTTGCTCAGGCTTTGACTAGTACTACTTGTATCTCCCACCCTGATTAGTAATCTAGGAATCACAACAGAGACCTTTTGGATGAGGAAGAGAGTACCCTTGAGTATTGGATCGAGGCACCTCACAGATGTGTAAGTATCACTTACAGAGACTTCTTGTAAGTGTTAAAAGCTGGATATAGTCAGGATTGGTATTCATACTGGTATTCTATTCTGTTCTACTTTTTCTGCAGCTGTCACAGACCGAGAACTGAATGTGCGAACCCATTTTGTTAGATTGGCATGGATGCAAGAAGCATGTGGTATGTATGCATCTGAACAGCACTGTTATTTCAGCATTAAAAGTAAAGACACCTTTTCTGGTTTATTATACAGTTGTATCAAATTGAGCGTGCATCTCTCAACTGTAACAGGAAAGTATGCATGCATTAGTCTGTAAGCCAAAACAACACTTCAATATTAGAGAGTAGTCAGAGGTTGTGGGTTAAAAAAACACACTTCCCAAAAATACAGTACTGTTAAGTTTTCATCAATATTGCAATGTAACATCAGACCTCTAAAGAAGGGGCACCAATGACCTGTTGTAATCTGTAATCAATATAATTGGATCAGGCACATATGCAATATATGCACACATCACACATGCACAGATTGCCTCAACAAGCAAATTAGATCATTAATGAAAGCCTCCAAAGCCAATTATGAATTGAAGCTAGCCTCCAAACAAAGGAAAACCACAAAGTCTTTTTTAGTTACGTCAGGAACCTCCATGGAAAAGCTCAGGTTTGTTCTAAATTAGTACTTAACAGTATCACTTACACTGATGCTGTTGAGTTAGCCAACCTGCTAGCAGATAGGTTCAGCAGAAACTTCATCCCACTGTCCACCCAAAGGCTCTTTTGGCATCCCCAATACTTGTCCTGCACCTCACATCTCCATAGATCAAATGTTAAAGACCCGATCCAATTCAAAGAACACAGCTTCCATGTGTCCTGATAGTATCACAGGCTGTATTCTGTACCACCTCCAACAAGAACTGGCTTCATCATTGAGCACCGTATTCAACCACAGACTAAGTACAAGCTTCATTCCAGCAGAGTGGAATACAGTCATTGCCATTCCCTTGCACAAAGGTGGTGCCACTACTGACCTAGGAAATTATCTCCCCATTAGCTTGACAAGTTTGATCTGTAAATCCATGGAGTGTATTATTATGGGTCTCATAAACAAGGACATAGACAATCTCCAGTACTTGACCCCACCCAGTTTGGATTCGTCAAGGGCAGATATTGCCTGTTGAACCTGGTTGACTTCTTTGAGACTGTCACCAAGTACCTGGATGAGAGAAAGTCAGTACATACAGCTTACCTTGACTTGGCCAAGGCCTTTTACACAACCTCCCACTCGGGCATCATCAAAAAGCTAACACAACTTGGTATAAATCCCAATCTCATCAGGCGAGTGGCCAACTGGCTCACTGACAAGAACCTCAAGGTCAAAACTGGCACCTCCACCTCCAATAGCAGACCTGTCACTGGTGGAGTTCCCCAGGGATCTGTCCTTGGACCCCTACTGTTTGTCATCTACTTCTCAGAGATCCAGACAAAGACAAAAGGCCTGTGCTGACCAGGTTTGCAGATGACTGTAAGTTGGGTGCTGTCATTGACTCCCCAAATGATGTTAATATACAGCAAAAGTGTCTCACAGCAACTAATGACTGGTGCCAAAATCATGGCCTTAAGCTAAACGAAAAAAAGTGCATCATCATACCATTCGGCAGAAATACGGCTCCTACTGACCACACAATGGCAGGCTCTCCATCCAGTGTAGGCATGTACCCACAGTGCAGTGTACAATCCTACTGGCTGTTCTTCTTGGGTGATAAAGTCATTACCTCTGCCACTGCTATTGGAGGGAGCTACAGGCCTATCCTCTAGGGCAGGACTACCTGAGGGGCCAGGTGATGTAGCGGCACCAGAGCGGGTGCTGACAGGTTGAGCACCATCAGATGTGCTGGGCACTAGTGCTGTAGTCAGTGGAGTGGGGGCAGGAGGATCCTGTCATTCAGGCCTACCCCACTGCACTGTTGGGGAAAAAAAAACAAATAAAAAAAAGAAGATAAGGGGTAAGGGTTGTGTTGAGAGAAAAAAAGTGAGAACATTAATAACTTCATATGTGACATATTAAGCAATGATACAATCATTTGACTATATTATAATACCTTTATATTTAACATTACAAACTCCTAACAGATTTCTTTATTACTTTTAAGACTATCCAATTCATAACAGAGGCACACTTTAGTACAGATTGCAGCCAGCAATCATGTTGAACATGGGTGGCCTAATGGTTAAGGTGTTGGCCTTACAAACACAAGGTACAGGGTTTGAATCTCACAGGGGATAATTGGCTAGGCTTAAAATGGCTCGCAAGGGCAGTTAGCCTAGTCCTAATCTATGAATCTATGATATGTGTATATATTGCACATAAGTGTGTTCCAATTATACTGATCACAGTTTACAGCAGGCCATTTGTGCCACTGGTATAAAGGTCTGAAGTTACATTGCAATAATGAAAGCCTAACAATATTGTATATTTGCAAAGTGTGGTTTTTTGAACCCACAGCCACTGACTACACTCTAATACTGAATTGTTATTTTGTCCTACAGACTACTGCACGCATACTTTAATTTTACAGTTTAGAGATACATGCTCACTGTTATTTGATAATATGGAACT
Organism: Protopterus annectens; assembly: GCF_019279795.1. Taxonomy (NCBI): domain Eukaryota; kingdom Metazoa; phylum Chordata; order Ceratodontiformes; family Protopteridae; genus Protopterus; species Protopterus annectens. The sequence continues at coordinate 402,998,709 of NC_056728.1, forward strand.
GTTGCTTTGTGATACAGACTAAGGCATGCATGCTTTCCTTTACAGTTGACATATGCACGCTCAGTTTGTTACAGATGTATTAAATACCAAGTAAGCTGTCCTTAACTTTTAATGCTACAATAAAAATGCTGCTCTGATGCATATATACCATATGCTTCTTGCATCCTTGACAAACAAGTAGCATGGGATCTCAGATTTAATGTGCGCTTCATGGCAACTGTGGAAAAACAGAACAGAACAAAATACCATTATGAATACCAGTCGACTATATTCATCTTTTAACTCTTACAATTTGTCAATATAATTAATACTTACATCTGTGGAATGTCTTCCTTACTAAATTCCTCAGTCCAATGGTCAAGGGTGTGATGATCCTGTGCTGGCCCATTAATCAAGGAGCCTCAATCAAGGAGCCTCAATCCTCACCACTGGCAACAGTGAGACACGTACACAATGGGAGGATGACAAGTACACAATTTCCCTTAAGGGCACACAGAGACCACAGTCAGTCTGGGGCTGGTTTCTCCCTCTTTCTCCAGATCACCAATAAGACTCCCCACTGGCACAGCTATAGGGTTGAGATCTCAGCTGAGTGGTCAGGCCCAAACCTTCAGCACCCTGTCTGTCCAACCAGTGTTTTGTATCCCTGCCCAAGTAGCTGACACACACACACTTTGAGATTTGATTTATATGCAAACATATACACACACACACACACCTGAGGAAGGCTGGCACAGGTGTACTAGCTATGCCCCCTTCTGCCAAGACTATAAGGTAGTTATCCCTGCCACCAACCACTATTATTTATCAGCTATTATAAGGCCCTTACAAAGGGTGTCCAATTCTACTGTGTAATGTTACTCTTAATCCAAATGGTAGTCTGACCAAGACTTGCAAGGCTATTTAGGAGTGGCCTGTACAGTGTCACCAAATACATATGCAAGTACTCTAAGAGCTTAAATATGTCTCACAAATATCAGCCAGAAAGATAGGTTTAACTATATTTAATAATAAATAATAAAATAACGAGACGATACTCAAACAAACACAGTTACTTCAGAGTTCAAAATCTTATATATATTAAAACAACATTGCAGGACAGTCTCAAATAAATAGAGAAAACATCTAAGCTAATCTTTACCATATTCCTATCTATATTTAAAAGAGATACTATGCTCTGAATCTTACTTACAAGTGCAGATGTGATGATGAGTGGATGTTTCCAGGTCCAAGACAAAATACAAAATGCCCAGTCTCTCTCTGAGAGAGTTCTTAAATAAATAGCACATCTTACTGCTGGGTTAGCCTGGATGACATCACTTTTTGTCACCTGACTTCAGTTCCCAGGCTAAACAGAAACTTAACAGAATTTTAACATCTCTGTGTGAGAAATATATATCTGTCAGATGTTTGGTCAGAACTGTGCAGGAAGTCATAAAGCAATAAAACACTTTACAGTTTAAACTTAGTAATTACTTTTCTTTCAAGACAATAAAAAACCTTCTGGTCTAGACAGTGTGTCTGCTATTGAACTGAAGCTGAGAGATAACATTTTTTGTCTACAGCCCAGCTCTAAAGTAACTTAACCTTAACATTTCTTAACCTTTACAGGTTAATCTTCTATGTTCCAGCAGGGTATGCTGTGGTTACATTCTTGAAGCTCAGTACATAACATACAGTTCTGCATAAATCATATCAATACTCACAAATGACATAGAATTATTTACAAAATTCCAGATAGCTGGGCTGGCAATATGTCCCTCACTGAAAACTCAAGTTAGTTTTTCAAGAGCCCCATTGAGAAATGTTGCTTGAGAGGGTTCAGCCTATCTGGGAATACCTTACCCCATTTACTGTCTTGAGAGCCCATCTGCATTGGCATTGCTAACCCCACAGTGGTGCTGCACTGTCATATCATATGCTTGCAGCCCTAGGCTTCACTTTAGTAATATGGCATTTTGCTGGCTGGCTTGATGTAGCCATGCTAAGGGATTGTGGTCTGTAACTACACTGATTTTTTTTTTGATACAGATAAGGCTGAAGTTTTTGCAGTGCCCACATTGTGGCTAGGCATGTCTTTTTTACAGCTGCATAGCATTCCTTCCCGGATTGCAGCCTATGACTGAGATATACCACTGTGTGCTCTTCTCTCTCTGAGGAAACATGGCTAAGCACAGCCCCCACCGCATGGTTTGAATCATCCACCTAAACAAGAAATTCTAAGCTGCATTCTGGACTGGCTAACACAGGGGGACCTCCCAAAGCTCATTTAAGCTTCTGGAGTGCCTGCTCACATGCTAGGGTCCACACTACCTTATCTGGCCTGTTTTTCCTTGTCAGGTCTAATAGGAGAGCAGCTATGGTACTATAATTGGGTCTATTTCAGAACATCAAAGTATTAAAACATCGAATGTTCTGATATCGAACACTATTCAGCGAACGCTAAGAATAGCGAAGCTGCAGAACAGTGAATTCTTTCCTCTGAAAATAATTCAGTTGGCCGTTTCTGTGGCTTTGCCATTCTTAGCACTGTGGTGGAAAGTTACGGGTTGGGTTCAGGTAAGTGTGCAATTGTTTGTACGTTAGGGTTAGGGGCAGGTTAAGTGAGTTAGGGTTAGAGCACAGGTTAGGCATGTGTACGATAATGACAGACTTTAGGGTTAGGGGCAGTTTAAGTGAGTTAGGGTTAGGGCACAGGTTAGGTGAGTGTGTGATAGTGACGACCCTTAGGGTTAGGTTTTGGGTTAAGGTAAGTGGTAGATAGTAGTGTATGTTTAGTTTAGTGTAGCGTTAGATGTATGAATTTAAGTGTATGTGTGTGGCTGCTGTTTGTCTGATGTGCTTGTGTTGTCTGTATGTGTTTTGGAGCAGCAAATTTTTGCCATGGGAAAAAGTTTGCTGTTCTGAATGTTCGTATTTTCATGTTTAGATGTTTTGGGGCCGATGAAATAGCATTCGCTATTTTCATCTTTCGATAACATGATATAAACACCTATAATTAAGGACAGACTTTCTGTAGTACCTTGCTGTCCCTAAGAATACCCTCACCTGCTTTTTGGTAACAGAGGCAGGCCATGCCTGGATGGCTTCCACTTTGGCAAGTTCTGGCCTGATCTTACCACTCCCTACTCTATGTTCCAGGTAGGTGACCTCTTCCATACCAACCTGACACTTAGTGGGCTTAATGGTCAATCCTACCCTCTGTAGTCTACCTAGCACCTCCCTGACATGCTGAAGGTGCTCATGCCAGGAATGGCTGTAGATGGAAATATTATCTAGGTAAGCAAGGGCAAAATCCCCTGCTAGGATATGATCTACCAGCCTCTGAAACGTTGCTAGGGCATTTTTCATCCCAAAGGGCATCATCGTGAACTCATACAAGCTAAAAGGAGTCACAAAGGCTGACCTCTCTCCAGCACTAGGAGTCAATGGCACCTTGGTAAGGTCAATAGTGGTAAGATACTTAGCCCCACCCAGCTGCTCTAGGGCTTCATCTGTCCTAGGCATGGGGTAAGCATCTGACTCTGTGTGCCTGTTTAATTTTCTGTAGTCCACATAGAACCTGGTGCTGCAATTTTTCTTTAGTACCATCACCACTGAGGAGGTCCAGGGACTGCTGGAGTCCTGAATTACCCCTAGCTCCAACATTTGCTGTATCTCCTCCCTTATAGAGTCTGTTTGACTCTCAGTCACCCTATAAGGGGCCTGCTTATTAGGCATTTGGGGTCCTGTATCCACATGGTGCTGCACCAGGTGGGTGTACCCTGGTTTCCCTGTGAACATGTTCCCAAACTCCTGCAACACTGCTCAGATTTCTTGAACATGGGTAGGGGATCACTACTGGGACATTGCTACCCCTTCCACTGAGCTGTCAGTTTGAGCCTCACTGAGGAGATCAGTCACCAGATACCCCACAGACTCCACCTGCCATTCACTGCAAATACTTAGCATGAGGGCTTCCCTATCATGGTAAGGTTTCATTATGTTAGTATGGTACAATTTGTGCACCTGCCGTCTGCCTAGCAGTTCTACCATGTAGTTAACATCACTGACCTTCCTTACCACCTTGTAGGGTCCCTCCCAAGCTGCTTGCAACTTGTTGTGTCTGATGGGAATGACAACCATTACCTGCTGCCCTACAACATACTCTATAGCTCGAGCAGTCTTGTCATATCAGACCTTTTTCTGCTGTTGGGCTTCTGCCAGCCTCTCCTGGGCCAAGCTCATGAGTTCCCTAAGCCTTGTCCTGAGGTTTAGGACATATGCCACAACAGATTTTTTGTGGGATTCACACTCACCCTCCCACTCATGTCAAATCAAATCTCAAGGTCCCCTCACCTTATGTCCATACAGCAACTCAAAGGGTGAAAAAACTGTGGATTCCTGGGGAACCTCTCTGTAAGCAAACAACATATGGGGCAAATATTTGTCCCAATCCCTCTTAAACTGGTCAGCAAATGCCTGTAGCTTGGACTTGAGTGTAGAGTTTAACCTCTCAACAAGACCATTAGTCTGGGGATGGTAGGGGGGTGGTCTTTAGGTGCTTCATCTCACAGTGCTTATCTCACAGTGCTTCCACAGACAAGCCAGAAGGTCTGACAGAAAATTGGCACCTCTGTCAGTCAGTATATCTTTTGGAAAACCTACTCTACTGAAAATCTCTAACAAAACATTTGCCACCCTCTCTGCCTCAATGGAGGACAGAGCCACTGCCTCAGGATATCTGGTAGCATACTCTACTACCACTAGGATATACTTTTTCTGTGTGGGACTTAGGGTATTCAGAGGCCCCACAATATGCATAGCTAGTCTGAAATGGCTCCTCATTCACAGGCAAAGGCATCAAAGGAACTTTCACCTTGTCTCCTGCCTTGCCTACCTGCTGGCACTGCTCGCAGGTCCTGCAGTACCCTGTTCCATCTCTAGAAATCCCAGGCCAATAAAAGTTCTACATAATATGTATCTTTGTACTTTTATGCCCATATGACCTGCAAAGGGAATATCATGGGCTATGGCTAAAAGTGCCAGATGATAGGCTCTGGACACTACCAACTGCTGTATTCTCTCACCCTTTAGCCCTCCCACAGTAACCCATTGTCCCAGTATACAGAACCCCCTTCCCTTGAGAATCATGTACCTCACTAGATACTTCACTCAGGCCTTGTAATGTAGGATCTGGGAGTTGAGCTTGTTTCAACTCTCTCTTTGTAACCCTTCCCTGTTCCCCTTCCACAGGAAGTCTGCCATCTTGTGACATCAGTGCCTCACTATCAGCCTGGGTACTACAACTCACCTCTGCCCTTGCAGTCACTCTGTCCAAGGGAACATCAGTACCCCCAAGTAGCGGTGGCTCACCTTGAGTCACTGCTACAGGGAAGCTCCCTCCCTGAAGTAACCACCTCACCAGTCTTGGTTGCAAGTGTGTGGTCTGTCTGGGTCTCCCCCAGCCTACCAGACCATCATGCTTGTCTCCAAGACTGACTGCATGCAACTGCATGCACACAGGGTACTGCATTATCAAAATCATTCTCTATCAGGACATCTGCAGGGATATCCTCAAACACACCTACTTGCTGGCTTCCTTTTCTACCCTCCCGGTCAAGGTGAACCATAGCTAAAGGTATTTGGAATGGCATCCCTCCTAAAGCACTGACTATAATACACTGCCCAGGCAAGTAGTTCTCCTCTTTAACCATTGCAGGCCTCACAATAGTTAGGGCAAAGGTTGTGTCTCTCTTAGTAATGGTCTCTTCCCCATTCACTAAGATAGGCTATAACTCTTGTAGTAGTTTGGTACCCTTGTTGTCTCAAGACAACCTACTGCTGGCATTTTGTCATTCCTACTTGCTGGGTCTCCCACCTTTTGTTCCCCACCTTGCCTCCATGGACATCTATATTCTACATGGCCCCACTAGTTGCATTTAAAATATTAAACCCTTGGTCCTAGATGTGTACCTGGACTAGTGGCTTTCCCTTCTACTGGCAGACTCTTTTGGGGCAGTCTAGGCTGCCCTCCATGGGTTCCCTTAGACCCATGAGCAACACTGGGTGTCCCTTTCCTGTGTAGTGATGCCCTGCTTGCTAGGTATAGGTGTCTCTTCTTTCCCAACTCATCTGTAGTATTGCATTGTCTATCAGCTAAGCAGACTGTCATGTCCACAGGCAAAGGGCTAAGGGCTTGCTCCCTCACCAAAAGGTCTGCCAGCCCTTCAAAAGTGGTGAACTGACATCCACTCACCCACCTATGAAAATAAGTACTTAGTTCAGCAATATATTCACACACACGTTTATCTGCCTTCCGTCTATGCTTGCAAAACTTTTTTTCTATAAGTTTCAAGTGGTTAACTTAAAGCTTTCTAAAAGACAGTTTCTTATAAGATTATAATTTAAACAATCAGTACTGGGCAGTTTATCAGTAACAGTTACAGCTTTACTATGGAGTGAGTGGATCAGGAACCATACCCAGAGTCCTTGGCCAACATTATACAGTTTGCATACCCTCTCAAACATATGAATAAAACTATCGTAATTATTCCCCTTTGTAAATTGTGGAAGAAATTAATTGACTTTGTTGCTTCTGGGGTTCAGTTACTCCCTTCCCCATTAACTCTATGACTCTAGCAATGAGTCAGCATCTCCCTTTCGTGTTGCATCTGCCTCTACTTCTCCTCAGCTTCCAGGCATGGCAGTTTCTCATTTTACTCAGCCTTCAGACATTCCAGTTTCTCATTTTTCTCAGTCTCTAGATGTCTCAATCTCTATGCTGCTTCTATTTTCAAACCCTTGGGCTCAAGCCCTTGGTCGACATTATACTGTTTACATACCCCCTCAAACATATGAATGAAACTATCATAATTATTCCCCTTTGTAAATTGTGGAAGAAATTTAATGACTTTGTTGCTTCTGGGGTTCAGTTTCTCCCTTCCTCATTAACTCCATGACTCTGGCAATGAGTCAGCATCTCCTTTTCATGTTGCCTCTGCCTCTCCTTCTCCTCTGCTTCTAGGCATGGCAGTTTCTCATTTTCCTCAGCCTTCAGACATTGTAGTTTCTTATTTTCCTCAGTCTCTAGATGGCTCCATCTCTTTGCTGCTTCTATTTCCAAACCTTTGGCCTCAAGCTCAAGTCTCTTTTACTCCAGACAGATTTTTAAGTCCTCTGTGGAAAGATTGAACTGTCCATTTTTTGAGAGTTGTATATCTCCAAGGCCAGTCTGATTGTCCTCCTGGTTGCTATTCTGATATGCAGCTGTGACTAAAGCTGCAATCATGTCTACTTTAGTCAGGTTGGCATGCACAAGTCCTTTAGCCTGGCACATCTCAGCCATCTGGCTCCTTGTCAGCTTGCCATACTCCTCTGCTGACATGATTGCCTGCTCCCCCTGACTAACTAAGCTCTCAAAAAAAAAATAAAACAATTGTGATATGAACTCTGAATGTTCACTGCATGGCTGATTGAGAGTACAAACACCTTCAGTGACCACTGCACACAGGCTACAGGAATTCAATATCTACACCACTACAAGCCAATTAATATGTGCTGTGGCTATCTCACCACTGTCAACCAATTAATATTTGGTGTGGATATCCCACAACTGCCAACCAATTAATATGTGACACCCTTGCACTGGCCCAGCAATCAAGGAGCCTCAATCCTCACCACTGGCAACAGTGAGGGATGTACACAATGGGAGGATGAGAAGTACACACACAGTAAAGTGCAATTTCCCTTAAGAGCATGCAGAGATCACAGTCAGTCTGGAGCTGGTTTCTCCCTCTTTCTCCAGATCTCCAATAAGACTCCCCACTGGCTCAGCTATAGGGGTGAGATCTTAGCTGAGTGGTCAGGCCAAAACCTCCAGCACCCTCTCTGTCCAACCAGTGCTTGCCCCTGCCCAAGTAGCTCACACACACACACACACACACACACACACACACACACACACACACACACACACACACACACACACACACACACACCTGGGGAAGGCTGGCACAGGTTTACTAGTTATTCACCCTTCTTCCCAGACTATAAGGTAGTTATTGCTGCCACCAACTGCTCTTAGTTATCAGCTACTATAAGGGCCTTACAAAGGGTGTCTGACTAAGACTTGCAAGGCTATTTAGGAGTGTCCTGTACAGTGTCACCAAATACATATGCAAGTACTCTAAGAGCTTAAATATGTCTCACAAATATCAGCCAGAAAGATAGGTTTAACTATATTTAATAATAAATAATAAAAGAATAAGACAATACTCAGTCAACAACACAGTTACTTCAGAGTTCAGAATCACAGGAAATATTTTAAAACAACATTGCAGGACAGTCTTAAATAACTGCAGAAAACATATAAACTAATCTTTACTATATTCCTATCCATATCTAAAAGAGATACTATGCCCTTAATCTTACTTACAAGCAAGTGTAGATGTGATGATGAGTGGATGATTCCAGGTCCAATACAAAATACAAAATGCCCAGTCTCTCTCTGAGAGAGTTCTTAAATTAATATCACATTTTACTGCTGGGTTAGCCTGGATAACATCACGTTTTGTCACCTGACTTCAGTTCCCAGGCTAAACAGAAACTTAACAGAATTTTCACATCTCTGTGTGAGAAATACATATCTCTCAGATGTTTGTTCAGAACTCTGTAGCTGTTAGGAAGTCACAAAACAATAAAACACTTTACATGTTAAATCTAGTAATTACTTTTCTTTCAAGACAATAGAAAAAATTCTAGCTCTAGGCATTGTCTTGCTATTGAACTGAAACTGAGAGAAAGCATTTTTTGCTTACGACCCAGCTATAAAGTAACTTAACCTCAACTATTCTTAAGTTTTGCAGGTTAATCTTCTATGTTTCACCAGGGTATGCTGTGGTTGAATTCTTGAAGCTCAGTACATAACATACAATTATGTATAAATCATATCAATATTCAAAATAACATAGAATTATTTACAAAATTCTGGATAGCTGGGCTGGCAATATTTCTTTATATCATATAGGGTAACTCGCTTCTTCTTCTGAAGGTCATCAAAATGATGCATCATTGTTCACCAGTGTGGGGGATACTTGTAGCACTGGTCAAAGCCCTGGCAATACTATTACAGGTTTCAGACTTGTATTCTGAGCCTGAGTAATCCTGCTGCAGCAACAAAGAGTGCCCATGCTCCTTAACTAGGAGTCCAGTAAAGATATTAGACTCCTGAACACCCCACCTTTGTGCTCAGAAGTGCACTCCCTCACCAGAAACAACAGACAACCCTACCATAAATCAAGCCCAATGCAGAATGGGCATTTTTTGCCAGTTACATTTTGCATCCTGATGTTTTCCTGTCAGTTGCATGTATCATGCTTACTGAGTGTGCACACTTTTTGCAACATTTGAAAAAGTTGCACATTTTCTAGCATCACACAAACATGGTATTCAAGGGTGCCCACTGCCAGGCAAAATGTTTGCACAATAGTAAGTGATGCACAACTTTGGCAAGCAATGTAATTTTAAGGGTATTTGATATACAAGCACTTGTGTAACTGTGTTAGTCAAATGGGGAGGCCATGGCAATTCAGATAGCAGAACTATACTTCCATTTGCATAGTATGCACTATACCCACATTCACAATTTTGATAATAAATGGACAATACATAGATAAATAAGTAAGTAACTGACATGATATTAGTGTATTAGCCTGCACGCATATAAATATTAATATCAGCTACACTATGTCAAGTGTTATAAGTGAGAGTGACTATAATGTGAAGTGGAGCAACATTAAAAATGATGTAATATACTGCATTTGAACCCTGGACCATGTGTACTGTAGTCCTACACTTAGAGATGTTGCCACAAGAAGTGTGAGAAGACAGTTGTGTATATTGCACTTTATTACTATAATCTACAATGTCACAACAGAAAAACAATGTTTGCACACCCTGTTCTAGAACACAAGACCATCTGCAATCCAGACCTATAATTAACACCGTCTGTCACAGGATTACGTACATGATATTCCCTATCTTAGTATTCATTGTAAAGTTCTTGCTCTTAATTGCAGTGCAACATTGCTTACCATGTTCGTGTGATGGCCAGTAGCATTAATTGAATGCACACAGTTTCTGTTTTTGGCTCTCTGGGTCCTGTCTAAAACCTGGGTGGTCCATTCATCCAGTTTGTGAACTGACGCACTTTGCACAAACCAGAGGATTATAGCCAAATACATTTGCGCTAAGTGGAGCATCTCTTAAAGACTGGCTCCAAAAAACAAAAAAAAAAAAAACAAAAAAAAATGTGGGAATGTAAAAGGAAAAAACTTCAAAGACCAATGCACATTAGGTTCAAGCAAGGCACCCTTCATTACTTGCAGCAAGGAGACAAAGCATGTAGGTACAGGATTTGTCTGGTTCTTTGGTGATCAGTATGTTATTCTTATACAGTTCTCTTCATGTCACACAGAAAATGTTACTATGCTATTGCTGACATAGTTGGACACAGCTTTCTGTATGTTTCACAGAAAATGTTACCAGACTTATTGCTGACATGGTCAGATTATTTGCTGTCTTGCAAAAACATTTTGAGAAAAACAACCTGGCCTTGGGCTTATTTTAGCCCACCTTAACTTTTCAATTCTTCAATTGTACAGTTCGAATACATGCGTTACATTTTGTCTAGATTCAAGGTACATTTCTAGCTTTGGTACAAGTAATGCTGACTATGGTTTATACTTTCAAGCATCTATTGTTTTCCTTATCAAAGCTTCTGGCAGCTGCATGTTTTCTCATGGCATAAGCAGAAATGAAATATCTCTTTGTTAAGTTTCATGACATTAGCAGAAATAAAATGTCTCTTGTTATTTTCATGACATTAGCAGAAATGAAATGTCTCTTGTTAAGTTTCTAATAGCTGTGCAGATTCATGCAGTGTGAACAGAATAAATGTATTAACCCTTTTAAACCTCAAATGCACTAAGCATGCATATTACTATTATAGATTTTTCTAACATTTCCCCCCTTTTAATACTTTTATTCTACTTTCAAGATAAGCATAAACAGTTTTTTTCTTCCCCTAACCTCTTCCTGCTCAGGATTTGCAGTTAAGAGAGTCATTCAGTTTAAGCTCATGAAAGCATTTTCAGCTTTTTAGCAATTTTTCAAATTCAGCATCTTGGTATAAGGTTTCTGAAACTGAAATGTCTACAAAAGTTTTAATCAGTCTTTTTATGCAGGGGATGCAGCACCACACACATACCACCAGTAGGATTATTCCTACATAGATAGCAATCAGAATGTTCATCAGGATGCTGCCCCAACCCCCAAACAATTTCTGGAAAAAGTCCGTCAATGGATTTGGTCCTGGTTTGGTCATGGCTGACACCTGCTGAATTACCTCAAGATGGTTGTCTATCTCGTGTTTGTGGTCAGGAATATATGAGCAGCACTCCTCCTGGATTAAAGCGCACATACCTCCTCTCACCGCTAGGGTGAAGTCAAGAGCCATGCGATTTTGAAGCACCACTGTTCTCATGGCAGTCAGTTCATCAGTCACCAATTCTAGGACAGAAAAGGTTGCATTGCTCATTATTTCGAGAAGCTTAGACAATTTTCTCAGTTCCTAGATTGATTTTGTTGCTCCATATGCTGGCAGTACACCTGCCACAATATAACAGTATCACTCAAGTCCATGTGTGACAGCCCATTGCTCCCTAAGCCCACAGCATGATGGGTTTTCCAGCGCGCATTTATTTGTCCCACTGGATTGACAGGCTTCTTGATTTCTCAAACATTTCGAATTTTCCCTTGAGGTAAAACTGCTGTGTGTCGTATGGCCGGAACCAGGTACCCTAAAAAACAACTGCTGGACCAATTCTCAGGTAGCCATTTATATGCTTTTCTACTGCATATAAAGTAACAATCTTCTGCTTTAGTAGTAACTTTACTATACCCTGACTCTGCATGAAACATTTTTTTGTCAATTATGGACAGTTGTTTATAGAGGTCAGCATTATGTTTTACTTCTTCAATTGTCCTATGCATCAGTTCAACAAATGTATCATAGCTCGGGTTGCAATAGGATCTGATGTTATCAGGTTTAGTGTAGCATCTATAGGGAACAGTCACATTGCAATTGCTCCAACCCACCTTGACTGTATCATTCTTATAAAAACACACAGTTTCCTTCTGTCGAACAGACAAGTGAAATGCTACTTTATCTTGTGATGTGACATCTGATGTATCATGAATTAGGTTTTCCCAGGTCTTGTTGGCTCCTAGGGGAACTGAAGTTAACAGTAACCCCCCATATGCTGTCGGTAAAGCTGTGCAAATCCAGCAATTCGAAACATTGAAGGTTTCAGCATACACATATTTGATTGCCTGGTAAGTGTTAAAGTTCAGGTGCCACTCTGCACACATGTTCAGTTCAATTTGTGTGGCTGAGAAAAGGAATGGCCACAACAAAAAGATTATTGTCACTAGTAGAGTCAACAGGATGGTTATGCAATACTTTTGTGGAAACGGTTGTGCTGCATTTCTGTTTTCTCTGGCTCTTCCAAGTAGGTGTATTTGGATCTTACTGGATTCCGTCATCTTTACTTTGGACATGTGCTCTTACTCTCTGCCCTAATAGGACCTTCAGCACCGATGGTTTCTTCACTGGGGTTGAGACGGATCAGTCCTATTGATCTGACCCCCCTTTGTAGCCAGACTTTGTGCTGAGGGCCCCGATGGAGAGGTAAGATTTTTGTCCAACTCAAAGTTCTTAACCAGCTTGCAGTGCATCAGGTGTATCCATGAAGCTCGTTCTGCTATCTTGACTGCAGTGGCTGTCGAAAGAAGCACCTGGTAGAGACCTTCCCACGTTGGCAATGCCCAGTTTTTTCACTTGACAATTTTGATCCACACCCAGTCTCCTGGCATCACTGCCACTTCTGATGTTTCGGTTTGTTTTCTATCTGAAACAGAATTTGACTGCAACAGATGTTTAGAACTCAACAACTTTTTCATATATTCAGCTAGTGTGAAATCAGCTTCCTGGTCTGATGACATGAGAAGTTTCCACTGGGGTGTATAATAAGCCCTTCCAAATAGTTTTTCAAAAGGAGTCAATCCTTTTGCTGTACGGACAGTTCTCATGCTCAACAGTGCTGGGGTAAACAGTACAACCAAGTTTTTCCTGTCTCAGCTATTAATTTTCTCAATTTGTTTTTTAGTATACCATTATGCCTTTCAACTAGTCCTGCAGATTGCGGATGGTATGCACAATGATTTTTTTAAAGAAATACCAAAATGCTTACTCAACTGCTGTATGGTTTGATTTAGAAAGTGTGTACCATTGTCACTGTAGATTCTTTCCGGAATACCAAACCTAGGAATGATTTCCTTGACAAGTACTTTTGCCACCATAGCTGCATCTGGATTTTTGGTTGGAAAGGCTTCCACCCATCTGGAAAACATATCTATAATGACAAATGACAAGACAATACTTCTTATTTTCACATTTTTTCAATTCTATGAAATCCATACAAATAGTGTGAAATGGATATGGTGGTGTGGGGAAACTCCCTTGCTTGGGCTTTATCTCCCCCTATGCATGGTGTTTGTTACAAATATGACACATCAAACACATTTTTTAGAGTAGTTTGTAAATCTGTACATTGTGAACACCTGGTTCACCAGCTGTACCATCCCCCCTGTTGAGACATGGCACTGCCCATGGCTCAACAATGCTGCATAGTGAAACAAATTAGAGGGTAGTATCGGTTCTCCCTGTCTAGAGATGTACAGCCCCTTTTCGAGGATTGCTCCTCGTTTTATCCATCGGTGTTTTTCAGCTTGCATAGTGAGTGTCTGCATTGTTTTTAACATATCTAGATCTAAAGTTTCAGAGGGTTGTAATTCCTCATTTAAAAGAAATACTTCTGTGGCTGCTTGTTTTGCAGCTGTATCAGCTCTCGCATTACCTTTTGAAATCCTATCTTGTTGCTTGGTGTGAGCTGTGCATTTACAAATGGCTACTTTCTGATGTAACTGAATAGATTCTAAAAGATCTAAAATAAACTGCTTATGATTTATAGGTTTGCCAGTAGATGTTATCATTCCCCGGTTTTTCCACTGTTGTGCAAAAACATGTACAGTAGAAAAAGCATACTGGCTATCAGTAAAAATGTTTACACATTTACCCTTTGCTAAGGTACATGCCCGTGTCAGGGCAATCAATTCTGCTGCCTGTGCAGATAAGTTGTGTGGTAAAGGTTTTGCTTCTATAATCCCAGTATCAGAGACTACTGCATATCCTACTAGGTTCTGTCCTGCAGGACCCCTTTTGCACGAGCCATCCACGTAGTATGTCACCTCGGCATCATCCAAGGGGACATCCATGAGATCTTTTCTAGGTAGTGTCTTTTGCTCAATTACCTGTAGGCGCAGTGCAGTGTACCATCTGCAGGGGTCAGGACATGAGTAGAAGGGTTTAAAGTTGTGCATCGTTCAATTGTCATATGAGGTTGGCTTAATAATATAGCCATACAGGAAAGATGCCTAGCAGGGGAAAGATATGCCACTTTTTCTTGTAGTAAAATAATCGCAACTGCATGAGGTACTCTCAAAGTGAGAGGGTGGAACAAGACTACTGAGGCCGAAGCCTGTACTGCCATTGCAGCTGCAACTACTGCTTGTACACAGTGGGGTAAGGACCGTACCACTGGGTCTTGTTGTGATGAGTAGTAAGCAATGGGGCATTGCTTATCCCCATGTTGTTGTGTTAACACTGATGTCATGTAACCCTGCTTACAATCTACAGTTTGGAAAAAAATGTTTATGGTAGTTTGGAAATCCCAGAACTAATGAGGACGCTATTAACTGCTTTAGTTTACAGAAGGCAGATTCTGCCTCTGGTGTCCATTATAACAAATCCTGCACTGCCATAGGCTTCTTATATATAAGGTCAGTCAGAGGTGTAAATTCCAAGGCATAGTTTGGAATCCAGCTCCGGCAAAAATTAGTTGTACCCAGGAAGGACATCATTTCCTTCTTGATAGTGGGTTTTGGTGCTTGCAAAATTGCTATTTTTTTGTCCTCATTTAATGTTCTACCTTTCTTGGATATTACATATCCTAGGTATTTGACCTGTTTTTTCCAAAGCTGCAGTTTATTTTTATTTACCTTATGTCCCTCAGCGGCTAAAAATCGTAGAAGTGCTATGGTATCTTCTCTACAATCCTGCTGGGTGGGGGCCATCAGCAAGATGTCATCAGCATAAAGTAAAATCTGACTGCCTCTTGGTGGGGAGAATCCCGTCAAGTTGCTTGCCATTTCTTGTATGAATATCATTGGGCTTTCACAATATCTCTGTGGTAGTCGCGTATATGTATACCTTTTCCCATGAAATGTAAATGCAAACCAATACTGGCTATCAGGGTGTATCAGTATCAAAAAAAATGCATTGCTGATGTCTACCACAGAAAAATACTTTTGTTGAGGTTTCAAATCATTCAACAGGGTGTGTGGGTCTGGCACCGTGGGTGCCCTTGGTATTACTGCATCATTTACGGCTTGTAAATCCTGGACCATACGCCATTCTCCATTGGCCTTTTTAACTGGAAATAAGGGTGTGTTACATGGTGAATCGGGAGATTCTACTAGTATCCCTCCTTTAAGTAAGGCTGCTATAATAGTCTTTATCCCTGCCTCTTCATCTTTTCTTAAGGGATACTGTCTTTTTTGTGGTCTGAATGCTGACTTTGGCGTGATAGTAACTGGTCCCGCTGTACGAATGAGTCCTACATCTGATTTCCCTGTTGACCAGAGAGTCTCTGGTATGTCTCATAAGGCATTCTCTTCCTCCTTTAATAGGAGTGTCAATCAGCTGTCCTCACTAGACTGCAAGTGCACAACTGGGTTGGTCTGAGTTATCCAATTCAACTTTTGTACTTGCATTCCTTGTTCTGACAGTTCTAGTTCTGTCTGTTTCTCTCATCTCGTGACTTTTTCTCCTAGGTCTGCCCATTCTATATTTCTGTTTTTGGTTAAGCTAACATGTGGTATTTGATTAGATTTATAAAGTACAAAGAACTCCTGTGGCAATGAACAGCTGGCTACACTGTTCCCTTCTGTGTCCCAGTAGAGGTTACGCAATATCAATCTGTTTGCATGATTCTTAAATAATTCTTGCTCATATTCCTTATCAGGTCCTGGTGTGTTGCAATAATACAGGGTACAGTGCAACAGGTGTTGCTTATCAATGTCAAGAGAGGGGAACTTGCTGATGGCTAGGTTCATTAACTCTTTGGTCACAGTTCCTGGACCAGTCGTAACCAAGTCCTGGCTGTACCAATAAAACATTTCACCCTCTGATTGCACTACAAAGGTGTTAATTTGTCACTGTGCTTCCATACCCTGCATGGTTGGAACTACTGCTATACCAAATAGTTGCATGAGGTCTCTGCCCAAGAGGTTTACTGGGCATTTTGCAGAAATTACAATTTTGCTTCTTTGTGTCAATCCTGAAACTGGATCAGTTATTGCAATGTTACGGGAGAGAGGCTCCCGATACAGCTGTCCATTAGTTGCTTTGACCAGTATGTAATCATGTGACTCTGTGTTTTCTGGTAGTTTGGAGGGGTGTATCAGGGTTCATGATGCCCCTGAGTCACACAAAAATTTGACCTCCCACCCTTCTACCAAGAGTGCAACTTCTGGTTTCGTGTCTGCTAAATAGAGCTCCAAGCTCACTAAGGCTAGGTTTAATATTTCATTTTCTTCATTGTCACTAACTTCCTGCACTTCCTGTACTCCCTCTATCACATTCTCATTTGTCTTTTCTTTGCTAGCCCCTTCTAGTGGTTCTTGGCTACCATATAGTCACTCCTCACCCTCCTTGTTTTCCGTTGTTGCCTTCTTGTTTTTCTTGCAATCCCTTGCCAAATGTCCCTTTTTACTTCATTTAAAACATTCTCCCCTTTTCTTTCGCCCTTCAAAATCCTCTGATCGCTGATCAGATTGTTTGGTTCCCTGCATGTTTTTCTTGCCCTTTTTCCCAGACTGTATTACATAAACTTCTGCTCCATCTTCTACAGAAAATACTTGAGCTTTCTTTTTCTTTTTGCTATTAAAATGCCTTTCGGCATGCCTCGCATATTCAAGTAATGATTGTAACCTGCTTGTACGATGGTCTACCATGTGTTTTGTAATAAAACTGCTTATAGGCCTGCTACTGCCTTTTAAAAATGCATTCTTTAATTGCTGTTCATATGGGGAATCTTGTGTTTGATCTTCAGGAACCTGCATTCCACAGTGGTTATTAAAACATTTTAACAACCTGGCATAATACCGGTCAATTGTTTCACCTTCTTGTTGGATGCATTGATTAATGCAAGTCGAGTCTGCCCTAGGTTTCCATTTTTCAGAGATGCCGTCTGTAAGACCTTTTACTCTGGTGTCTAATTCTGCGCTGCTATGTGGGATGGGTCTTTTTGCAGCATCACGGGGATTCCAGTTCCCACTAATCATGTACAAATCTGGCCGTACAATTTGTCTAACTACTTTTTCTATTTCTTCTCCGTTTAGGTTATAACTCAACCTCATTCCTTGTAAATCCTCTGAGAATTTTCTAAAATTAATCTTTGGATGGGTAATTCCCTCAGTGGCTTTCCGGATATCTTCCGGAGTCCAAGGTCTATACACTAAGATAGTTGGGTCCTGATTGTCTTGACCTGCCTGAGGATTGGCTACTTCTATAAGCAGGCATATTTCTTCTTCTTCACCTATAGATCGTGAATTCTTAACTATTTGCCATAACTCGATACCTTCTTCTGAATTACCTGCCTTTGTTCGGGACCTGGTCCCGATGGGATCTCTAATTATAGTCAGTTTTAATTTCACAATATCTCTATCTTCAGTGACCACAGGATATAGTGGGGCTAGATTAACTTGTTCACTTGCTTCATATTCTGGTAAGAGAGGCGGAGGTGCTGATGCTATTACTAAGTTATTATCCTCCTTATCTAAAAACATTGCTTTTGAATCTTTGTTTTTTTGTTCCCTACGGTTTACTTCCTCCAGCCACCTGTGTGCCTGAGGAATTCCTAATCGACGTTGCTTTTTTATATGACCCTTGGAATGATTTTTGAGCTGTTTGATAAGTTTAATAAGCGAGGATTTTTCTAATTTTTCATCAAATTCGTATTTATTAACCCATTTTGAATAATATCTAATATTGTCGGTGCACTGCGACTGCATATATTTTGCGTCTTCCGTTAACGCCAGGTTTTGGGGTCTTTTTCTGCAATTATTACCCATTTTGTTTTACCCTTCATTACGTAACTTCCCTTAATTTTTAACGTGTTACCACTGATTTTGTTATAGTCTCTTCAGAAGGACTGCCGACTTATTCTGTTTCTCCTGATCTATGACAAGACAGTAATCTTTTCTGTCCCTGACTTGCAAGAAAAATACAGTCTGACAAAAACAATACACATCTAGTCCCTGATCTAAAACAGAAAGCAGAAAAAAGTAGATTCACCTTACCTGAGCCTACGTGATTGATCACCGATTCGTGGAGACCCGTCCTTCAGTCACAGATCAGAAAATGGCTGGCCTCTTTTGAACGACAATTCAATGGGAGGACTTTCCATATAAGAAGGACTGATTTGGTTTCTTCCCCGTACCGTTTCAACCACCTGGCTTCTGATCCGAGGTGAAGAGAGGGTTCCGGTCCGAAGGACCAATCTGTCAAAGGAAAAAACTTCAAAGACCAATTCACGTTAGGTTCAAGCAAGGCACCCTTTATTACTTGCAGCAAGGAGACAAAGCATGTAGGTACAGGATTTGTCTGGTTCTTTGGTGATCAGTATGTTATTCTTATACAGTTTTCTTCATGTCACACAGAAAATGTTACTATTTTATTGCTGGCATAGTTGGACACAGCTTTCTGTATGTTTCACAGAAAATGTTACCAGACTTATTGCTGACATGGTCAGATTATTTGCTGTCTTGCAAAAACATTTTGAGAAAAACAACCTGGCCTTGGGCTTATTTTAGCCCATCTTAACTTTTCAATTCTTCAATTGTACAGTTCTAATACATGCGTTACATTTGGTCTAGATTCAAGGTACATTTCTAGCTTTGGTACAAGTAATGCTGACTATGGTTTATACTTTCAAGCATCTATTGTTTTCTTTATCAAAGCTTCTAGCAGCTGCATATTTTCTCATGGCATAAGCAGAAATGAAATATCTCTTTGTTAAGTTTCATGACATTAGCAGAAATGAAATGTCTCTTGTTATTTTCATGACATTAGCAAAAATGAAATGTCTCTTGTTAAGTTTCTAATAGCTGTGCAGATTCATACAGTGTGAACAGAATAAATGTATTAACCCTTTTAAACCTTGAATGCACTAAGCATGCATATTACTATTATATATTTTTCTAACAGGGAAATAGTTGAAATGTCAGTGCTCCAAACAAATTTTAATGAAGAAAACTCAAGAAAGGGAAAAGCAATTGCCATGCTGTCATACAATCCACTTTCGTGGCCAGTAACCTTACACAGAAATGCTATCCACAATGCATTCATATTACAGGTTTTGTGGCCAGCAACAGTAATATGCATGGCATGATGTCACTCAATGAGCAACATTGCGGATGTGAAAACATTCATTGTAGGGTCTGCATAAAACCTACACAGAATGTTTGCATCCTGGGGCATGTTCTTCTACTACTACTCTCAGAGATTTTCCTTTATAATTTTTGTGCTGTAGTGAAATTATGCTCAGCATGTTACATGCATTAATAGCTTACAATACCTTTTTATTTAGTTATTAATATATATGATGTAAAACTCATCCATATTTCACTATATACACATCCACACACGTATATAGATATAGATTTATATACGGATATGTATTTATTTGAAACATGCTGTGGTACAATACTATACTTTCAAACAACTAAAATAGTTGGGTAAAATTTAGATGTGTAGTTTATTGGAAGCTCTGAGGAATAAGTTTGTGTCCTAGGGGTGTATTATAGCTAAATGCCATGTTGTTATTACCTGAATGCTTCATAATGAAGTATTAAATAAGCACTGATATGCACCCTTTCAAAGACAGGCCTAGTGGTTTTAGTTCATATGTTTTTACTGCTATTGTCTGATATTATGCATTAGACAGTTTTCATTTTCGGTGCAGTGGTGAACTTCTGCTCACTTTGCTGAGTGCAAAATGGCATAATGTATTTCATTATTGAAAATTGTATAAGATATAAAAAAAATCTCTATATTTCACCTGCATTTTTTATTTGAATTTCAAAAGTGGCATAAGTATAGTCTTTCAAAGACAGTTCACAGTCCATGTACTTAATGTGCTTTTTATATTATACTCAGTTTTCATTGTAGGTGCTGTGGTAAACGTCTGCTTGGCACAATGAGTTCAACAATTGCCTAAAATACTTCTTTATGGAGTTGTGAATACATTACTATTTATCCTGATTACAATTTGTTTCAGCTGGACTTGTGATGCCCACCAATTTAGATTCATACAGTGAAGTGATTTATAAGAAGATACATTTTTATCTTTTTATATGTGGAACTACTATTTAAGAGAATTTTCTGTTGAGGGGTCATGACATATTAATCTGAGAAATGTGCTATAATACTTATTACAGTTATAGAACATGTGCCCTTTGTGGCTAGGTAACAAGAATATGTTTGTATTGCCACTTGAATGCTCTGATTTTTGCCATTTATGTCACAACATGTATATCTGGTATATTTTCAAGGTGGCACACTCAGTATTATCTAAAGTACATTATTCATATGCTGTTATTGAAGTAGAACCAACAATATTACTCCTCTATACAAAAAGTTTGGTAAGTTAAAACAAAACATGTAGGCCAGGATTCAATAAAGCATGTTCACATCGCAGCACAACACGTACATGGCTGAGTCAAAATCTAAATTCAGTAAGTATCATGTAGAGGCACACACCCCTATGAAGACCAGTTAAACACCATGGCATGCTAATCGGCTGCATATGCAACCTATTAGCATGCAAATCAACTAGGGAAACAGGCTGGAGCGATTCAACAATGGAG
The DNA here is from genome assembly GCF_019279795.1 of Protopterus annectens. Lineage (NCBI taxonomy): Eukaryota > Metazoa > Chordata > Ceratodontiformes > Protopteridae > Protopterus > Protopterus annectens. The sequence continues at coordinate 403,019,799 of NC_056728.1, forward strand.
AAATCAACTATGTAGACTCCGTGCTGGTGTTCCATCTGTATTTGAGAACTTTTCAAATACAGGTATGTAATGTCTACATGGCATACCTGTCATCCTCTTAGAGCATGAAATCTGGACAAAGCCATCAATAATGTGGAGACAGAAGGCCAGAAATAGGGTAATTTTGAAAATATTACTCTTACAAACTTAGAAAATTGATAGAACAAGAGGTTTGCAGCAGCAGTTAACAGCTTTGCATACCACTCGACCTCTTACACAATACCTCTCAGCCTCTTAGCACAAGAAATCTGGACAAATTTTAAATATTAATCTTATTAACTGAGAAAATTGCTAGAATAACAGAATTTGTATTAGAATACATTTTCTGAAGGTTATGAAGTCTGAAAGTCAAATGCCATGTCATTATTTAGGGACTTTAATCCTTAGATCATCCCAATGATCTCTTAAAAGAAACATGTTTATGAGAAACAGACAAAAAATATGAGGCAAAACTGGATATTCTGCAAAAATCTGTACTGTAGAGAGGTATGCTAAATCAGAGGCTCAAAATAAGACCACATGTAATACCCTCCCTTCTGTGTTCAACACTCATCTCGAGGAAAAAAGCAAGCCAGCAACAAGTGAGCCGTGAAATAATAAGTAGTTTATTAAAAACTACTAAAGCAGCATGAAAAGCTTATAAACAGGCCAGTTTCGGCCCGGGTTTAGCCTGGCCTTCTTCAGTGTTTTACAAAAAAAGCCAATCATGGTATAGTTTTATATAATCATCTCATCTCCCCTTCAGTTTCCCTAGCTACACTGTTGCCTTTTCATGTAGATTCAAGGCTGTCAAGTCAGCACGGTGAAGATGAAAATGAGGTCTGAACTTATTAGAATTGCTGAATCCCAAAAAGTTGGATTTGTGTAGGTATTTTCACATTATGTAGGCACTCTTTCAGTGTTTGTGTTTATGGAATGGAAATTGTGATTGCTTACATTATCAGGTGGGTGTGTCAGGTTACTCTTACAAAGTGTTACATGTAGGTCTGTCAAGGTTGGAAATGCAAGTAAACAGTGCACAATTCACAAGTTCTGTTTCATTAACATTCAACATCCTCTTCATTTGTTTGCAAATTGTGTTTTCTCTGTCACATTTTAATATTATTCAGTATAAAAGAAAAGAAAAGAAAAAAAAAGAAAAAAGGGAGAAATAGTTGAAATGAGGAAAAGCAAGCTATGACATGCACAGTAGAAAATGCTAGTACACGTGATATGTTGACATAGGTCTGGATTTCATCTCTCAGTCCAATGCACCTTCAGAAAACAGGATGTGTGCCTTATCCCTCTTTGCCACACAAACAGCTTTGCAGCAAAGAGCTGAAGTCATTCATCACACAATCAACTGCAACAGAGTATACACTACTATCAAACCACAAACTAAAAGATGAAGGTTGACATAATGGTTGAGATATTTGCCTTACAAATGCAAGGTGCAGCATTTGAGTCTCATGTAGGTTAATTGGCTTGACTTAAATCTATGAAGCTATTTATTATTATATTTGGATGCACTGTACTTAGTGATCCCACAATCTTTCAGTGTTTCCTGGCCATTCATCAGTTATCTGACCAGTACTCTGAGACAAGCAATTTGTAAACCATGCTATATCATTACCCTTAAAATGTGTGAAGATATTAACTGGTGATAATATGATATGCATTTACAAACAACTGAAGGGCAGGTTGGTTGCCACAAACAAGGATAAACTGCAGTTTTGAGGGGCTGGGGAGCAAACAAGTATATATTGCTCTTGTTAATCTCCTTGTTTGGCATCCTATTTATTCTTTGCTCTTGTGAGGGTTGTGAAGTCAGAAACTGCAATGTGTATCATTACTTTCTAGCTTCTCTCTTTAATGATCTTCCAGGACAAATGTATGGTGCTCATCTTAAGTCACGCAATAATATTCAGATGTTAGGATTGTATGACAGAACTGTAGTCAAACCTCATCAAAACAGTAATAAAATATAATGCTCTCTTTTTCATGTATCTCTACAGACACATGCAGCAGCTGGAGAGACCACAGGGCTTTCTCAGGAAGATAACACAGGTATGATGTATGTGGAGAGATTAAAAGCCATATTGCTGTCATTTGTCTGGTATAGGATGAGGTGACATCTGTCTGGCCTCCAGACCAGTGTCTGACCATGCTCTGGTGAGATGATCATGCATGCAAACATCAGATATAACTGATGACATCGGCAGTGTCCATTGAGAATATGGTAATAACAGTGTCCCAAATGCAGCATTAAAAGGCTGTCTATAATGTCAAGCATGAGCACACACAGTTGTCTGCAGTGTGAATATAACCCCTACCTTTCTAAGTTCACAGACTACAGAACACAGTACATAATGCAAGCACCACAGCACAAGTCTGACTTTTGTAAGACTGCAGCTGAACTTATACTACATGACATCAATAGCCCATCTGTGTGATAAGATGTTGGCAGACCTGCATAGGTTTACAGCTTTAGAGGTTCATACAAGGCTATTACCATAATGGCCCAAGGTTCATAGGAGGTTACGAGGCTAATGGCCATAGGGCCTAGTTAAGCTTACCTAAGTTGTACCATTCTTTTCCTATAGACCAAAATATGTAGTCCATATCTGCAAATCCATGATCAGCACTGGTTGACTGTCTAAGAGTGACATAGGTGAAACCACCAGGGTAAATCTATGCTTTCCCATCCAATTGTCCCAGTTACATTTAAATAGGGTCATTTAGGATCACAGTTTCACGTCAATTGTGAGTTTGTTCCATAGGAGTTGTAAATGTTGAGAGACATATCTGTTTCTCAGGCATGTCCTGTTGATGTTGCAGGCTAGGTTAAGGTCCCTAGAGCGAATGAGTCTTTTCCTAAGTCATTTGTGGAGATGCAGCATTTCCATTAATGCAGGGTTTGAGAATGCTCTGTATGCCAGCCACAAGTCACCTCTCAGCAGTCTTTATGATACAGAGTACCGTGACAGGGTCTTTATTCTATCCATGTAGGTAATGTGTTGGAAATCCCTGGATTTTTACTGAGAAACATCTGAAGTCTCTCCAGCTACTGCAGGCGTCTGATGATCTACATGCAAAAGGGAGTATTGTACTCTATTACTTGTCTGAGTGGCGCACAGCTACAGTTATCCCACTCCACAAGGGGGGATCCACCTTGGATCCCGGAAACTACCGTCCCATCAGTCTGACAAGCCTTATCTGCAAGGCCATGGAGCGTATTATCATGGAACTTATAAACAAAGACATTGGCAACCTTCAAACACTGGACCCCACCCAGTTTGGGTTCGTGAAGGGCCGATCTTGTCTCCTGAACTTGATTGACTTCTTTGAATCAGTCTCCAGAGCCATGGACAAGGGTAAGGTGGTCCACACAGCCTATCTAGACCTTGCCAAGGCCTTTGACACCATCCCCCACTCTGGAATCATAGATAAACTTACTAAGTTGGGCATTAATCCCTACATCACCCAATGGGTTGCTAACTGGCTTACTGATAGAACCCATACTGTAAAAGTAGCCAACTCCAAATCCAGCTCCAGACAAGTGACAAGTGGGGTACCTCAGGGTTCAGTCCTGGGACCGCTCCTGTTTGGCATTTACTTCTCTGAAGTACAGGCCAACACTAAGGGACTCTGGATAACAAAGTTTGCAGATGACTGCAAACTGGGAGCCATTATTGAATCCCCAAATGATGTGGATACTCTACAAAAGGGCCTTACAGAAACAGATGCTTGGTGCCAGAGCCATGGGCTCAAGCTCAATGCCAAGAAATGTATAGTTAACCCCTTTGGGAAAAAACATGTATCCATGAATTACCATATAGATGGCAGTACACTAAACACCGAAAGTTTGATAAGAGACTTAGGGACACAGGTGGACAGTGGTCTCACCTTCGATAACCACATCGCCACAACAGTCAGGAAATCCTTCTATGTGGCACACCTCATCACTAAGGGCTTTTCATTCAGAAAAAAGGAGGTCATTGTCCCACTGTACTCATCCCTCATTAGACCCATTATAGAATGCAATGCCCCGTTCGGTATGTACCTCTCAAGACATCTACAACAACTGGAAAGGCCACAGAAATACATCACTAAAAGAATCACAGGCCTAAAGCAGATGCCCTACGCTGACCGCCTTAAAAAACTCCAGCTATACTCTGTCGCATATCGTCTACTCAGAGGCGATCTTTGCTTAACATACAAGGCCATGTCAAACCCAGAGCTGTTGGACATGTTACACTTAAAGAAATCCCAATCCCTCAGAGCCACACGCTTCAGGGATCTAAACCTTGTCATCACAATAAACAAAACATGCTGGAGGGTTAGGTTCCTGACCCAGAGACTCCCCAGACTCTGGAATAGATTGCCCATACATGTCAAGCAGAGTGCCTCTTTGGTCCTCTTCAAAAGGAACCTTGACGATTTGATGGGAGAAAGGAAATTCACCCCAGGGATCACGTCAGTCACCCTGCTAGACAGGGGTCCAGGGAAGTAAATAGTGTGGGAAGAAATAGCCAGGGAATTGTTATGGCTAGGCATGTATAGGCCCTAGGGCTGATAGCCTAGTACCAACCTATGAACTTATGAACCTATGATGAGAGACGAGTATAGTGGAGTTATAACATCCTTAATTTCAGATGTTATGCCCTCAGTTATGAGGTGTGTAATGTAAAGGTCCTTCATTACCATTGTGGACACATGATGATCAAAGATGAGGTTGCCATCAACCTGCATTCCTAAAGCTTTCACCATTGGGTTAGAACATAGAGCTTTGGTGACACTCTCCAAGAACTTCACTAGGTTTAACAGGTATGGTCTGCCCTTGACAAAGCCAAAGTGGGTCAGCTGAAGAGTTTGAGGGTCAGCAATGTCCTTGTTGATAAGGTCCATGATGATCTCCATGGCATTACAGACAAGGCTGGTCAGGCTTATGGGTGTGTAGTTCACTGGGTTGGTTGAGTGACCTCCTCTGTGCAAGGGAACTGCAGTTGTTGTTTTCTCCTCTTCCAGGACAAAGCCAGTACTTAGACCTTGGTTGAAGAGAGTACCCATTAGTTCTGCTAATTCTTGCTTTAGACTGTTTAGTAAGCGCCCTTGGATGTTATCCAGTCCCATAGAGGCTGTATTTTTAGCACTTGACTGTGGTTATTACTGCTTATTAGGAGATAATTGGTACAGAACTGTTAACAGGTATGCTATGGGGTATGATTGGTGGAGACAGGGTTGTGAAAGTGTTGCCAAACTGTCTGCTAACAGGTTGGTGATGTCCACAGGTTCATTATGAGTGGTACTGTCCACTATGAATTCGGTGCAAAGTTGGGCCTTCCCTTTTATATTACAGACATAGCTAAAGAATGCCTTGTGATTATCCTTAGCTATGGATGCTAATTTAGTTTTGTAATTAGATTTAGAAGACTTCACAAGATGTCTAATTTGCTTGTTCAAGCTATGGAGTGTGCTCTTCTACTGAGTGTGTTCCCTCTTGTTCGTGGAAATTGGTTTCTTTCTCTTGTTTTATAATCTATTTATGCGAGATGTCCACCAGGGTGGCTTTTTTCATGAGCAAGTTTTGATCCGTAAAGGTGTTTATTCAGGCCATTTGTGTACACCTCTGTATAGGAGAAACCTCAGGGTGAGAGTGTTTGAGGTCATATCTGTATCCCATTCGATGGAAGGATAGTTGAAATTACCCATGCCTTGGGTGTTTAGCTGTATTATGAGTGACTCAATTAGGTCCAGAAAGGCACTGTGTGGTTTTCATGGTTCATGTTGCTGGACCTGTAGCTAACAATGTTGCAGAGAGGATTTTTTCCTACAGTTACTTAGACTTGTAAGTCTAGGGAGTCATAGTGCTGAACCAGTTTTGAGATGCACTTGTCTTTTATGAAGATGGATGCACCTCCTCCTCCTTTGGTTCTTTCATGTTCATTTTGCAGCCTGAATGTGTGGAAAGCATTATAGCCTTTCATGGCCTGAGTACTCTCTGTGGTCCTAAAGCATGTCTCTGTGGTTGCACAAGCATCGACATCTTCCCATGTGAGAATTGCCTCCATTGAGTGCAGTTTCTGATTTAGACTTAGCTTTAAGCACCATAACCTTGAGTTTTTCTTTTGATGATATTATGTCAGGAAGTTTTTTCTTATGACTTTACCTAAAAAAGTCACTACAGGGGAGGCAAGTACCTTAGCCAGTAACCATAAGGCAAGAGGTGACAGATGAAGACCATTGCTGGCATAGCAGCTTGGTCTGTTGACTATATCATCCCAGCCTAACAACTACCGAATCGCCCTGAAGTGACACTAGTAGCTAAGCCAATTGTTGAAGTCGATAATTCTTTTGTTTGTATTGTGGCATCATCCTGGGTGAAGGTAGAATGCTGCTTATGGCTACGGACATACCTGTCTGGGACACATAATCTGAGAGGTCAGTCATATCTCTCTTCATATAGTCCAGTGAGGTACATCTGAAGTCACTTACTTCAACACGAAGTATGACAGAGGTGTAACTGTGATTGTTGTTGAGAGACTTGAGTGCATGCATTACTTTGTGGAGCCTTGCACTGGACAGGCAGCTGACTGTGACTTTCTCCTTGTATAACCTCTTGAGAGGGATATCTGTGTGTCGCACTACAGATTCACCTATGACCAAGGCATTGGTTTTGAGGTATTTGCTTTAAGGGCTTAATGGGTGAAACACTGATATGTTTGTTTTTATGTGTCCATTGGGACTGTCATGTATGCATAAGGTTTATATTACTGAGGTCTCTGCTCTTTTGGTAAGATACTAATGAGTACCTCTGCCAGGCAGAGCTCACGTCATCCTATACAATAAAGTTTAAAGTGACATGGTTTTTAATCTATCCATATACATAATGGCATGGTGTGTAGGCCCAGTGTTATCTTGCTTAGAAAGCCCTGTGTTCTCTCCAGCTGCTACATGTGTCTGGTGAGGTTCATGTAAAAATGAGCATTATATTATATTAATGCAGTAATACAGTTTGGCTACAGTGCTGTCATATAATCCTAAGATGTCAATACAGTATGATGGCATGACCTATGATGTGCACAACAAAGGCTTTGAATAGCAGTTTGGACACTTGGTGGTCAAAGTTCAGATTGCTATCTAAATGGGTTACAGTGTTTGCATCACTCAGTTTCTTCATAGCAGGACTGTTGTCAATGCTGTGATTAACCTGGAACTCCACTTTTCAAATGGAGGGCATTACAAACACACATTTCTGCATTTATTTGTAGACTGTGTGCCTTTGTCATCATTCAGTTGTGTCTGTGTTAGCTCCTCCTGTACTATGTTATCACCATTGATGGACTCAATGATTGCACACAATATGCAAGAATCAGCAAACCTGATAAGCCAAAGGAGATATACTTTAGCCTGAGCTGTTGAGAAATACAGTTCAAGCAGTGAAGGGCCAAGCACAGATCTCTGGGGTTTGCTAATGGAGACAGCTCTAATGGTACAAGTTGATTCACCAACTATTACATGATGTATTCTGTTGGGGTCTATATTATATTCTCGAAAGCTGACAATGTCAAATCTGACATTGTCGGCACGAGAATATTGAATGCTCAGAATCTTGAGCATGAAAACGGAAATCTCTCTAAGGGGAGATTTCCATTTACTGCAATGTAGTGCAGTCTCGGAGTTGGTATATTTAAGTAGTGGTGGGTGTGGGGGGTGCCGGTGGTCTTGCCCCCCTTCTTAAACCCATTAGGGTACTTTTTTAGTTTTTGCTTTTGTCTTTTTAGATGCTTGAGATTCTGAGCGTTCAATATTCTCGTGCCAACAATGTCAGATTTGACATTGTCAGCTTTTGAGAATATAATATAGACCCATTCTATCAGTGTGCTAATTGTTTATCCATCAATTGATTTAAGGATTAACCCCAGCTTGGTGGTTTTCTGAATGATACCTGCATGTGTGATTATGTCAAAACCCTAGGGCAGATCACCATAGGCCAATCACATGAAATCAATGTGCTGTGACATCACAGAACACCTATGGCATGACCCATCATATACACCTTCCTGATATGGTGGAATACACAGTTTAACACACCCTCTACATGGTATATGTTCCTGTACAAGAGTGTACATCAACATGCACCCACCTGCATTGCAGGATAGTACAAGATGCATGCAAGTATCATCCTGACTCTCCTCAACTGTGAGATAGACTAACATGTCATCACGGACCTCTTCTACATGTACATTGGTAACATTCCAGGAGTTTTCAACAGACCTGTGTGAGTTGTTACTGTACATCAGGTCTGTTACATCTGATAGATGTCCTGAAAGAGGTCATCGAGGGCATGCATGAATTTGAACAGGTGAAGGCATTTGACAAAAAGTCACACTGTGGTATTCAATTAACACTGGCAACATGTGGCCATAAATAGATATATCACCAAATGGTTAGACCAGTATATGACATACGTGGCCTCTCACTATGTTGAAATGTGTGACATGACATATATATCAGGACCAGTGATCAGAACAGTACATCATGGATGTTGCTAGGCCCTTGGCTGACCCTTAGTTAAGTGATAGACATCACAGATGACATATACATGCTGTATCCAAACACCTGCCTGAAGAACTGCAGTTTGTTAGGAATCATTGACTCCAACTGGGATATTAGTATAATACACACAGTATCAACAAATATCAGAGACTGCTGCCACAGCCATGACATCACCTTCATTGATGAGACACATGGAGGGATGTTTTGCTTCAGGAAACAAAAACAACACCCAATTGTAATGTGGACATCACACCCTATACTCAGACCAATATGTATGTGACCTGTGTCTTGGGGTAGAAGGTAAGTGGTACATCCACCAGCATGTGGTCACAGTGCTGATAACTCCCTTGACTGCAACAGTATTTGAAGGACATGCACATCAGAGGGCATACTAATGTCATGGTTCCCAGTCTTTATCACACCAATAACTGAGTGCAATGCACCCTTTTCCATGTACCTCCTTACAAATGTTCCAGTGATGTGTAACTGAAGTGCACCATGTTTGTCACAGTGCACTGTCAAATAGCCTAGATATTCTTTCTGTGAAATATACATGACTGTCTGATGGTGCAGAATACCAAACAAGTTGTTACACCAAATGCAAAATGCATGTGTGCTACCTGTTCACTTTATGCACACACTGCATTCATCGTTGTTTGACAACATTACTGGCATGTATATAATTTGTGACAGCATGAATTGTGCCATTCTGTCACATACAGGTGCAGCAGCATCCCTCCAAACATCTCCTGCAGATATTTCAGTACCAGGACAGTGTCCATGGTTACCCTCACAGAGTGTGGCTGTATCGTACAAGTTGTCCAGTGTATGTGCAGGCTCATCTGCTATCACTCCACATCACATGTTTTATATCAGAGGCATGGGATTAGTGGTGGTATTACTCAAATATTGTCCATGACATATTAATCTGAGAAATGTGCTATAATACTTATTACAGTTATAGAACATGTGCCCTTTGTGGCTAGGTAACAAGAATATGTTTGTATTGCCACTTGAATGCTCTGATTTTTGCCATTTATGTCACAACATGTATATCTGGTATATTTTCAAGGTGGCACACTCAGTATTATCTAAAGTACATTATTCATATGCTGTTATTGAAGTAGAACCAACAATATTACTCCTCTATACAAAAAGTTTGGTAAGTTAAAACAAAACATGTAGGCCAGGATTCAATAAAGCATGTTCACATCGCAGCACAACACGTACATGGCTGAGTCAAAATCTAAATTCAGTAAGTATCATGTAGAGACACACACCCCTATGAAGACCAGTTAAACACCATGGCATGCTAATCGGCTGCATATGCAACCTATTAGCATGCAAATCAACTAGGGAAACAGGCTGGAGCAATTCAACAATGGAGAAATCAACTATGTAGACTCCGTGCTGGTGTTCCATCTGTATTTGAGAACTTTTCAAATACAGGTATGTAATGTCTACATGGCATACCTGTCATCCTCTTAGAGTATGAAATCTGGACAAAGCCATCAATAATGTGGAGACAGAAGGCCAGAAATAGGGTCATTTTGAAAATATTACTCTTACAAACTTAGAAAATTGATAGAACAAGAGGTTTGCAGCAGCAGTTAACAGCTTTGCATACCACTCGACCTCTTACACAATACCTCTCAGCCTCTTAGCACAAGAAATCTGGACAAATTTTAAATATTAATCTTATTAACTGAGAAAATTGTTTGTTTGGTTCTTGTAATGTTTGCCATGATCCTTTCCCTGTGGCCACCATGCTGGAGACCTCTGCTGACAGTACACTCATATTCAGGTATATCATTTTGCACAGCTTCCCAACATGCACCCTACCTCAGTTGTATGTCAGATCCCTGATGGATGTCCTCTGCATTATTAATGTAAGGATGCTTATCTCACACACACATCCTTCCCATTGTTATGTCACCTTGTGTGACAGTCACAGACAATGCATTTTCACTGTACAGTCCGTAGTGTACCATATAAATATGTGCCGGGTGTTGCTGCTGCACTCATCTTCCATTGACATGCCCTCCTCTGCTCTACATGCAGAAGTTTCACCTGTACTCTTTCCCTGTGTTCATTCCTACAATTCATGTGTGTGTCCCTATTTAAGACACGCACTTCCCCTGAGTGATCATTTTACATGGCATTCCTATGTCCTGTTACAGATCATTAACACAACTTCAGTACAGAATTGCAGGAATGGGATATCACAATACTCTGCACTATAGGTACACTGTCCTGTACTGTGTTTGGACCATATACTTCACATTCATACCTCTCAAATATCCAGTTATTCCCAGGATGGACAGATGTTTTCCTTACTGTATACGTGACTTTCTGCCATATCACTGGGATGATCTCTGAACTGCTGTGACTCAGTATTCCAGACATTTGACTGCGTACTTCTCAGTTGTTTTAATATGTGCAGAATGTCCAGTTTTTGTCTCATATTTGCCACCTTTTCCTGATAACATGTTTTCCTGGCACATCATTGGCTTGTCATTACAGAGTGCAGCCAGTAACTGATGACTGACATTTGAGTTTCAAATGTCATGGTCTTCAGAAAGTTCATGCTAATGTACAACCTATATATTTTATCAACTTCATAACTTGGGACATGGAATATTAGCAATCTGTCCCTATTTCTGGCCCTTTGTTCCCCCATTTTTATGGCTTTGTCCACTTTTCTCTAAGATGTTGAGAGTGTTACATTCGAACACATTCCCACGTGACATCTATTGTCATATATGTCCCTACTACTGGTTATTTGTCCTCTCATTAAGTTGGCCTCTGTGCAGATATGTTGCACTAATAGAATTACAGCTATTTGCTCAGACACCTCTCAACTGCACCGGTTTTTGCAGAACGTCCAGATTTTGCCTCATATGTTTGGTGTATTTCTCATATAATTGTGGTTTTCTGTTGAATTATTGTTAAAGTCTTGAGGGTTGAAGTCAGAAAATAGTGGCAGACATTTGAGTCTCAAATGTCACGCCCTTCTGAAATTTCATAGGAATGCAAAATCTGTCATTCTAACAACTTACTACATTTGTAAGTGCAATATTTAATGTGTATTCCCTAACATACCTCACAATTATCCAGATTTTCAAAGAATGTCCAGTTTTTTGCTCTTAATTTTGGCCCGATCCTCATAAAATGTATGGTTTTCTGACAAATCACTAGTATGATCTGAGGATTAAAGTGACTAGATGTTGACATGTCTGAATTTCAGACCATGTCCTTCAGAAAATGCATGCTAACACAAATTCTGTTATCATAGCAACTTCCTACATGTATAAAAACATGTTTAAAATCTGTCCCTATATTTGTGCCTTTGTCCCCAAATTATGCCATACTTTGTTCAGATTTCTTGTGCCAAGAGCTTGAGAGGTATGGTCCCTACTTGTCATCCTTTGTCCCAACATTATTTATGCCTTTTGTCCCTATTTCTTGCTCTAAGAGACAGCTCTGGTGACCACTGTGGCATTCTGCACAAATCTGCAGACTGTATGTGCTCTCCTTTACATGGACTTGATATCTATGTTTGTTTACAAGATTTTGTGGCCAGCAATACTGTTGCAAGCCATAAAACCTTGCTTAGGCGCACTGCGCCTCATTAATATGCATTGCATACTGACGTGTGCTGACACACTCCAAAGTTTAATGAATCCTGGGAGTATACGTTAAATGCCCTGAGAGACATACCTGTATTTGAGATTCTGTGTCTGCTTTCCCTAAAAGTTAGTAGACAGTGCAAAGCAAAAATATTATGTTATGGACTTTAAAAAATGTTGAAACAGTGAAGAAATGTCATTCAAAGTTAGAGAAGAATTCAGAACAGAAAATATGTTGTAAATTGACAGAGTGCAAGACTTACAGAACAGTCAGCTAATACAAATGTGTAGCTTTCCTTTCTCTTCATAGTAAAATAAAATAAAATAAAAAATAATCAAAATCTATCAAAGACATACATCTATTATGTGAGTGTGATTTCAGATGAAAAAGCAATATGTGCTTTGTATAAAAGTGATATTTCCATTCCTTTTACATGGTGAGGCATAACAATGGCATTGAAATTCAGGAGACAGCTACTGCTTTTGACTGTGAGGGTAAAACACAGATTGTGTTTTACAGATGATTAGGGCAGCAACATTCATGGAGAATTTCATGAATATTGAACCATTTTTGGAAATATATAAAACAGCCAACTCAGCATTCTGTGGCTAAGTTTTCTGAAAATGCTCAGCAATTGAGGGGTTAACACCTGTCTCTACAAGTTCCTCCCACATTAATTAAGATCTTGATCCTTCACTCAACTAAACACTGATATATATATATATATATATATATATATATATATATATATATATATATATATATATTTTTTTTTTTATTTTCATAATATACTTAATTAGTTCACCTCCTGCAGACAACTCTACCCTCGATCATTTTAAAACTTCACGGTAGCATTCTGTAAGCATTTCTTAGAAAATATTTCATGAATTTTTAAGTACAGTACAGAGGATTAAGGTTTTATGCTATTAACATATTGCTTCCTGTAGTCATCTGTTGATTGCCTCATCTTCCATATGACAACTGTGTGATTGTAAGCAAACCATTTACCCAGTGCTGCTGGGTCACTTCTCAAAATGAACACTTGTACCCAGTGTGTTTACACAATTAACAGGGAAAAAAAATTAGAACAAAATCTTCCTGCAAGTGTCAGCAGTATAGACTAAAATGTAACTGTAATACTTAAGCAGTTTATTTTATAAGCTTTACCTTACGTTTAGCTGAACCAAGTCCTGAATAATCCACATGTGAGAACACCTATTGCAATAAGTATTTTTTTTACCAGGTTTTTGTTGAAGAAATTTCATTTCCTCAGTTGAGGCTATAATTCCATGTTTGTCTGAAGTTCTTTGGTTCTTGCCAAATGAGTCATATCTAGTTGGCATGGTTTTCTTATATATTGTACACTCTCAAAAAATATACACAGTGACCAAGAGTACAGTTTGAAGTCACTAGTAATTAACAGTATGCACAAACACAGTCAGCTGTTTAGTCAGCTGTACATTCGTATTTATGGGGACCCTGCACTTACATGAATCTCTTAATATAGAAAAATTGCATTATTTCTCGGTTATGTATTTTGGTGAAGATAAAAACAAAATTCTGTACCTCCCCTTTCATGGGGCAACCTTTTCTTAATGGAATCTCATACCATATAGATGACACACCTATCCAATCAGACACTACTGTAAGGGATCGAGGCACACTTGGTGATAATTCCTTATTGTTTGTCCATCATCCTTCTGCAGTTGCTTAAAAAGCCTTTTATCTGCATATCTAATTTCCACGACCATCTCTACTAGATCCACAGAAGTCTCAGTTCCCTTTTACTCATATCTTATCATACACATTGCTGGATATAAGAACCTTTTGGCATGTAGTTGTCTAAATATATCACATAATTTGACATACTTCAGAGAATCATTACTATAAAGATCAGTGACCTCAGAAATCTTTGTTATCCTTTGGTAGTCCTCTCTTGAGTCTTAGTATCTTACAGAATCCTTTGTGAGATCTGTGCCTATCCTTTCAAATCAAGATCCAAACCACTTTGACCTTCTACCTTCGAACAAAAGTGGTACCTCAAATACCCAGTTCAAGGAACTAAACCTTCATCAGCAAATACATACAGTAAGCCATATTAGTATAATAGAGTCATATTCTAGTGTATCTCTTGCCTCTGAAACAAATTTCCACTACATGTTAAGCAGATTAGCAGCCTTGCAACCTTCAAGATAAAGCTATATAATTGGATGGGCAGCCTCAAATCCTCCGCTGGTCTATCTTGTCTTGCCCTATTTGAGGCTGGAGGAAAACTCTGAATTGAACTTTTTGGCTATACTTGTAATGTTCTGCAGAATGATTACCTAGCACTTACCTACAAACCTATAAAACTATGAACCTATGTATTTATTTATATTTGTTAACTTGGTATGTGAGCTCATTCAAATACACCTTTTGGTCATAGCTTTGGCCAAAAAGCAAAGTCAACAACAAATGACAGACAGACAGTAGTGGCAACTTATCAGAAAAAGAAGACATAATCACATGACAGTTTTTTTGCAGCTGAAAAGACTTAAAACAATTTACAAAGAAATGGTAACAGGAGGTGACCAAGAAAAAAATCAGTCCCAAGTAATAGTGTTTGAATTTAGCATAGAACAGCAAATTATTTACAAATTGTTCAATATTTACGCATTATATACAAGAAGCATAAATTCATAGTAAGGTTTTGTACTCCATCTTAGGTATAGTTTATGTGCAAAATAACTTAGGAAATTAACTGTAAAAGCAGTAATTAGTCATAGCCATTAGATGAATTGTGTTTATAGGTTTAAGTAACGTGTTATTTGAGATGTGTTCTAAATTGTGAACATTTGCTACACTTTCTGACTAGATTAAGTATTCTGTTACAGCTTGCTGGCACAATTTTAGAGAATGCTTTTTCATCATTTTTGAGGTGTCAGGTATGCTTGTTTACTAGGATAGCTTTTTGGATATGATGAGCATATAAGATGGTTATATGAAAGTGGTGGATGATAATCTTCATTAAGGAGATTGAAGACAGTCTGTGAAGAGCATTATGTCAATGAGCTGTTAACAAGTTGCTTCCTGGGGTACAGGGTTTGATTCCCTCGCACTTTATTTACTTGCCATATGATTTTGAGCAAGTCACTTAAACAGGCATTTTTGGGATAGGTTCATTAATGGTGCTCTGCACTGCATACCTATGAGCCAAATCAACTTTGAAGTTACTGTACCTCTGTGAAAGGGGAACCATCCCCGTTGGATGATTCCCCTTTTAAGTACATTATCACACTTAGCACTGGTGACACATAAGACATTCACAATAAACACATACTTCTAGGTGTGCAGATGTTATTTTTTCTTCCTGAATGCAAGTATGAGGCCATGTTTATTATAAAAGCCATTACACAGATGTATAACCATGTGTTCATTGGGATGTCCTGCAGCAACTTATCTGGCTAAGGGAGTGATGCATGACTCAGCCTTTATCCTAATCATATTTTGAATTATGATGTAAGCCTTCTTTAGTTTGAAAAACACCGTCAAATATTATATCAGCTACAGTAAAATCCTCTGGAAATGGAAGAGAACTGATATGGTGTCTGAATGATTTGAGGTGGCATGAATGAATAATTCTATATGTCAGAACTAATTAGAGTCAATAAAACAGCGATTAAGGAAAGGAGTAACTCATGTCTTAAGGACAACATATCACAGAGTGTTTGGCAGTATGGGTTGGAGAAGAAAGATTCTGTTGTATAAACCTGACAGATTTCTTAAATGCTAAAAACAAGAAACAAGTATGTAGATACACACAAGCGTATATATATATATATATATATATATATATATATATATATATATATATATATATATATATATATATATATACACACACACACACACACACACACACTCACACTCGTGCGCATGCGTGCACACACACGTACACACACACACACACACACACACACACACACACACACACACACACACACATACACACATATCCATGTATATAATATATAAATATATATATATATATATATATATATATATATATATATATATATATATATATATATATATATATACATGAGAGAGACAGAAATAATACTCCCTTCAAAGATGATTCTCCTGCCCCTCCCCAACACTACCAATGCACATATAAAGTCACTGTTCTTATCCTTCTCTTATTTCTGTTTCTGTACAATATTTTCTGAATGAAGTATTTTCTCAAATTTGGAATCAAAATTACATGTCAAAATTGCTTAGCAAGTGCTATAGCAAACTCTGGTATTGCCACGAGTGCTTTTGTACCATAAGTCTTAACAGAAACAAACTTCTTTATTACAAGATGCATACATTGTAGAAAGTGAGAATGAAGTTTCAGTTAGCAATACAAACAGCAAACTTCCTATTTGATTTTAAGAGAGATGTAGGTGCAGTATTGACCACTATTTCAGGCAACACAATGGAGTACAAAAGATGTTACCCACCAAGGAGAATCGAATCCAGTCCATCAGAATTTCATTGTGATACTCTAGTCTTTTACCATGGAATCTCCCATACGGTCTTCTTACTTAGGCAATGCGTACCTTGCAGTAGGTAGGGGGATTTATTCATAGCACTAATTGCACACAAAGGACCATTATTTGACAAACATTAACATACATACATATTTTGAGCTCATTACATAACACTGGAAAGCAATTACAAACCACTTGTGCCCAAATGGGGAATGAAACTTGTCCTTTGAGACAGTGTCCTGACACATCATCCATCTAAGGAATGTGATCACATGTTTTTTTATTCTCAGCCTTCCAAGGTAAACCATTCTTTATAGCCTATAATACACATGCAAGGAGGAGTATCCAGGCACCTAGTTCATAGAGAAAAAGTATTCTTTTTTCCACAGTTCTTAAAGTAAATGTCTTAAGTGAAGCATGTGCAATTGGTTAAGAATGGGAATGCAGAAAATAGAGCCCATTACAGTGCTAGAACAGGACAAGATTCATTTCTTAGTATGATGCATTATTTCACATTTAGAATGAAGTATGGTTTGAAATATTTTATGCTGTTCACAGCTCACTTGAAACACCTAAGCACCAGCTATAAAAAATTGCTTTATACAAAACAGAGGTGGACTGAAGGATATTAACATGAATTGTGACATGTGTCTATATGTGTGTGTGCGTGTGTGTGTGCTCACACCCCTGCACGTGAGCATCCATTATGTGAGTTTGAGTTTATGTACCTACATGCATGTGTGCATTTATACAATCTCACTATTCTCTCTCTCTCTGCCATACACTCTCACATACGTGTGCATATACAGTACATGCACAAACACACATATATGCTCATACATGTACCATTCATACGCATTCATTAATGACAGTAATTTACTGACAAGCATTTTCATTTTTGGATAACCTACATATTTAGCTTGAGAGTCAAAGGATCCTAAGTACAATACTTGGAGGAGAGAAAATGTAATTGTGATTTGGGGAAATATACTTTCCAACTCCAATATCTTGAAGTATTTCTAGTTTTTGAGATAGTTTATATAAATATTGTAGTTGTGGGAGGATGCGGTGGGCTCCCAATATTCTGGCTTTTACTTCTGGTAAGATGACACTTTGAACTGTTAAACTGGAAACATAACATTAGAGTTTTGTCTGTATAAGCAGTATGCATCATCTATGTTTAAAATTAAGTTCTTTCCTAACAAGCTTTAGAGATAAATGTTAACAAATGAAATACTTCTGTTATTAGATATAGGAGGCTACTATACTAGACCGTGAACCCAGACTGTGTAATGAATCGACTCACTGAGCATGATTCCCTGAAGTTCAACACACAGATTGCTTTTTCCATAGGAAATTAGGGGTGATAAGATTTCTAGTGTCACTGCTTTCTGTCTTTAGGCAGATTTCTCCCTTCGTTGAAGGCAATAATAGAGATATAATTCCTGGAGGTGTGTGAAACATTCAAAAGATGTGTGCTGATTGTTAATAAAAAGGAAGAAGAAGGTGTTTTTTTTTTTTGCTTAGTACTACCCTTTTGTTTGGCAAGTACAAAAGTAGCTGCAGTGCCAATGTATTGGGAAGAAAAGGCTATACCTTCCACCTGGAGACAGATTAATGAAGAAAGTAACTAAGAGTTATTAGTAAGAGTTATTAGACTTACAGGTAAAACACATAAAGTTTAAAAACCACAATAGGAATCTAATACTTCAAGTAGGATAACAGAGAATGTAATCAAGGCTGCAGGGGAAGATAGTAAACAAGATGCACCTGTTACTTCCTTCCCATAATTTGAGTTAAAAAATGCTCTTTTATATAGCATGAGTAAAGAAAGAGCAGAAAGTCTGCATCTGTTTGTATTGGCAAAAACCTTTAGGAGACTAGTAATAAACAAACGCCTTAGCTACATATTAAGGGTTCACCTGTAGAATGACAGCATTAAGGCCAGAGTACCAATCAGATTTTACTAGTCAGTCATAAAAGAAAGAAATATCTTTGCTTGTCGTTCCGAGTTCCAGAGAAATGCATCACATCCTAGATGTAAGAGGCCCTTGATTCCAATGTCTCTAATAAAACTCCATTTTTAACATATCACTATACATATCATTGGACTATTAGTACAATCTTAGTAAGCGTTATCAGTGCATACTAGTCATAACTGTCCTTGTTTAGAATTTCTGGAAGACAGTGCCATTATACAAACTTAATGCTATGGCTAAAGCTATTGGCAGTGAACTGACATTGTTATTTTCCAGAGTGGGTATCCATAAAAATACTGACAAAGGCAGTACATGTACATCAAGGGTATCACATCAGTAAAATCACCGCTTTAAATTTAAACAGCTGTAAACATAAGTCTACCATCCATTGAACTATGGAGAATATGTGGAAGCCCTAAAAATCTGTTCTGTACCTTCAAAAGACAGTTGAAAGTTTTTCTTGGACTAAATGGGTATTAAAGAAAGTCCCCAGGATTTAATAAAATCCATGTAGGCACTGTGTAGAGCCTACATGGAATGAATCTATGTACATGCCCACTGTTCCCCCTCGACAGTCTGCTCACCCAAATGATCACAAATTTGCATAAAAAACAAACAAAAATAAAAATAGTTCCTGGAATTCAGAGTCTTGTTAGCACTCATGTCAATTGCCTACTACAGCTAGGCAAATTTACAAAATCCATGAAAACTACAACTCGGAGGAAGCTTTAGGTGCAATGAGGAAGACTGCTTCATTAACTAATTTGCATGTGTCTGAATTGCATTTTTCTGCCATTAGTGCTGTCAGGCCTAAGATGAAAGTAGTATACCTTGGCACCTCTTGTTTTGATACAGGCACAACTGCACATTAACACACACACACATACACACACACACACACACACACACACACACACACACACACACACACACACACACACATGCACATTCAGGC
Source organism: Protopterus annectens (assembly GCF_019279795.1). Classification (NCBI taxonomy): domain Eukaryota; kingdom Metazoa; phylum Chordata; order Ceratodontiformes; family Protopteridae; genus Protopterus; species Protopterus annectens. Next base: position 403,039,454 of record NC_056728.1, read on the forward strand.
ATTCATGCATGCAGGCACACACAGACACACAAACATATGCACTCACAGCAGATTCACACAGACACAGATTCACACAGACACACACACACACACACAGACACACACACACACACACACACACACACACACACACACACACACACACACACACACACACACACACACACACACACACACACACACACACACACACACACACACATCTACTAATCATTAAACCCTCTCACACACAGACAGACTTAGACATTCACCCACTCAAAGACATGCACACTCCCACATGCACACTGACACACATACACACACACACACACACACACACACACACACACACACACACACACACACACACACACACACGTATCCATACTGTCGATCTCCTACTTAACACCCTTATTGCAAACACACAAGCAAACAAATGCTCATACATATAGTGTATGTGCTGAGATGTAGATGTAAAAAGTTTTACATACGGGAAACTTATAGGAGTTTTAGAGCCCGGTTGCAGGAACATATTAGGGACATAAAAAATAAAAAAAATGAGAGAGTCCCCTTGGGAGTCATTTTTTGATAGCACACGACTCTAACCCTGATTCTCTTAGGGGTTGTGTCTTGGAAAAATTGCAAGTTGGCATAGGTGAATGTGTGTCTTTGAAAAACAAACTCTTAAAAAAGGAAACCCTGCTGATTTTAAAGTATGGTACTCTAGAGCCTCAGGGACTCAACAAAGAATGTAATTGGAAGTATGTGATTTGAATTGCATGCTTAATTGATTAATTGTTTTGTGCAATATGCTGTATATAAGCAAACAGTATTTTGTAGTGTTTTTACTCTTGGATGGCTGTGCAAGCCGAGGTGCTAAGTGTTTCATTAAATTCACTTACTTCTTGGATCGGTGGTCTTGGTGGTATTTTAGCATTTTATTTTTTTAAAGTTGTATTTGCTAAATGCTCATACACAAACCTGCACATTAATCCAAATACATTTATGCCCCTAAAACATGCAGACATACTTCCACCAGCCACAGACCCCCAAACACCCCTTTCTATAAGACACACTCACACACACCTCATCCCTTGTATCCATTGAACTTACTAGCAACAAGACTTCTGCTGAAATCAGGTGACTGTCAGATGTTAAGTTTTTCCATCTACCTTGAGTATCTACCATCTTTCTCCTCTCTTTTCTTTCTTCTCTTTCTCTCTGTCTCTCTCTCTCTCGCACACACATGCACACGCACACACACACACACACACACACACACACACACACACACACACACACACACACACACACACACACACACACACTGTCTGTCTCTGAAGTGTAGCATGAGATGCATGTTTTCCACCCTAGCATTTTTCATTTCTTTTTAGCCATCTGGGAATAAATGTTCCACTTCCCTTTTCAGGCACAAGTGGATATTTAAGCAGTGTATTTGACATCAGTAACTTAATATGTCCTGACAAAGGGGCTTATGCCGACTGAAAAGCTCAAGTAATTGCAAAACTTATGTTGGTCCAATACATGGTATTACAACATGCCTGTGTTCCGGTGTCTTTGTGTTTTTTGCTGGTTGACCAATACAGCATTTCTTTAAAATTTTTTCTTCCACCTACCTTGATAATTTATACAGCTGAGCAATTCTCTGAATCACCTATTTCCAAGGCAGAGCGAATGGCTAATTAAAATTAAGTAGCCACTCTGCAAGATTGCCTCATTGCCATCTACCATGGCCAGCATGACCACCCACCACACTGATGCTCCCTCTAGTAGGGTGATTTCTAAATTAGAAAGTTTTACCATGGAGGGAAAGCCACTGGCAGTAGGCTTATTGTTTGTGCAAAGCCTTTCTAAATTCCATCCAGTTGTCCCTAACAATCAAAAGATATTGAAAAACATCCACTCAAAAAAGCAATCCACGACACTAGAAAAAAAATCGAAACAACCTTGTTTTCTTAAGGGATAAGTTTCATTCATAAAACATAAAGTGTTGTAGATCACTGACAAAATAATTAATAGACAACAACACAAAGCTATGCGTCAAATGAAAATAATACAGCCTAACTTAACAACTGAAAAATATAAATGGACAAGAAAGAAAACACCAGGGATATGGTACAGTAGGATGGAGTGGGATATATATTGGTTAATGTTGGAAGAGGGGACTTACTACGCAGTAGACCACACTAAAAAAAGACACATCGACACGTCAGTGACATGGAGCAGTGGTTTAATTCCAAATGTTGTAGGTTATGCGTGATTTTAATAAGACTAGTTTAAAACAAGTTGCTGCACATAGATATTTCCAGAAAAAAGCTGCACATGGGAATTTAAGCATAGCAAGATAAACATTAAATCCCACAAAACTCATATACGGCTTCACTCTTTTCCTGCCACTTATTTGATTACTATCCATTCATACCTTAAATGAAGCACAAATAATATGTGCAAAATTCCTCGAACATTTTCAGTTTCTTAATCTGCATGCATAAAGAACAGCCAGCTATAATTATGATTCTGTTTGAAATAAGGATCAATTTACTTGTAGTACTAAATAATTGTCAGCTGTGTGGTCTCCATTGTTGAATTTTGTAGGAATGAAGCAGTTTGCAGTGGATCACTGTGTACAATTGCTTCTTGTAGAATTTTCACTTGGAATATAAGAGGTCACAGGATATATTAAACTTAATTTAAAACCTTATAATGCCTTCATGGTATTTCTCATACTTAGTCATATTTCTTTTTATCTGTCTGAATTAATGCACATGTTTAGTTCTTTACTTGTGTTATCCTATAGTTACACATGCAAAGGTTTTATTGTAAAGCTACAGCAGAAACTATAACTGTAATGTTTTACACAATATCATCAAATGTGAGCAATGCTCCAGTGAAATGATTTGCTGACATTAGGAAGTATGCCGCCTATCATACTGCCATGGAGGTTAGAATAATTTGATTCGATCCTTACCCCAGAATACATTGTCATTTGCCTAATTAGCTTGTCCTGTCTGCAGTTTTACTTTCCCGAAAGTAAGTGGAAGTACTACTAAAGCAAATGATCTCCTGAAGCTGGAACACCACTGTCAAAACCTCACCGAGGTCAGATGATTTATATTGTATTACTGACCCCTACATACACATTCACTCACACTGAGCACAGAAATAAGAGGGTATCTCACTGGTTATCAGCCATTACAGCTGTTCGACATGAACAGATCTTTTTTTTCACTTCAGCAAAAAGTTTGTATGAAAAGAATTATTAATGTATCTACTAAAAATATAGGTATAAGACTAAAGGCAATGATTAAATAAAGGATACTTATTCTTAAAATTTAAATTAATAACTTTTAATATGTTCATAAAGTATGTCAGAATGTTATGATTTTAACATACGAAGAACTGATGTTTTCTATAACTTGTGAAAGATTAGAACTGTACAACATTCCACTCACTTTTCTCTTATTTCTGCTATATTTTGTCCGCTCACCTCTCCTCTTAAATAGAAAATACTTCAGCCCTTAGTTTTAAATGTCAAGGGCATCATTATGTCGTACATCCAATACTGTGTCTGCCATTCACTGTGCACACAGATGGCATGGTAATCATTAATAATGAATACAGTCTCAAAAACTCTGCACTATGCTTTTGAAAATATATTCTAAAAGAATGAAAAAAAGAAAGGAAGGAAGCATGGAGGTGCCCTCTGGGTGCTTCATAAGGGAATGCCCTCTGTGTGGTAATACATCAACTGAAATCATATCCCTCTGTCTCACTCATTTTTTTTATTTCAGACTATAACATGCTGTCCATCTCTGTCTTCCTAACTTGTTTACCTTACAACCTCTCTCAGACCTATGAACACTCCTCCTTTTGTGTCAATCAGCCAGCTCTTGTGAATATAGATACAACAGGAAAAGACCCAGTACAAGTTTAGGAATTTACAAATGGACAAGAATCCCATGACTAAGCCTCTATCCTCAATTACTGTTCAAGGATCTTTTAACTGGCTTTTCGTATCTTGTGCCCATGCCAAACCCATCTTTAGCCATTTTGTAATTGGAAATCTCTTCTTTGCTCACATCTTCAGTCTGGTCTTTGCTCAGTTACTCTTCATCTTCAGTCTACTGGCAAATAGCAACATCCATTGTCCCCCGATATCTCCTTCTCACCCCATGTCTTTTAAAGTGGTCTTACCACTAACC
>NC_056728.1:403046155-403103655 GCF_019279795.1 Protopterus annectens
GCAGATTACAAACTCATACTATGCAGAAAAAAAGATCTTGTAATAAAATTAAGTTCAGGAAACTGTTTTAAATGTTGTGATGAAAACTGTGCTTTGTTATCATCTGTAAAGAAAGACAGTCCTTATTTTTTTCCTTCAGCGAAGTCATAAAAAGCAGAGTGTGATCATCTGTGATGCATAGAACCCCATGAAAATTTTCATAAACCTGGCCCGAATGAAACCATGTCTGTACAAGAAAAAAATTTGAAGGGCATGTAGTATTGAAGACAACATCCACCACAGAATGAAACCAAGCACTATTTTCCGCAGAGAGCTTGTGCTGCTGCCACTAAGTAAGTAGCACATAATACATTCACAATTCCTGATACAAAGATGTACATTGTGCACATTTACAATTCCTGACATACTTTAGCACATTTTATATCACCACACCTTCCTGTTACAGTGCAGTACATTGAAGAGAATCAGACCTTCTTCATGCATTGCAGCACATTGGATATAGTACAGCTGTCAGGTGTACTGAAGCACATTGTACAGTCACAGCTTCCTGATACACTACAGCACATTATACAAAGTCAGTACTTGCTGATACACTATAGCACATAGCAAACAGTAACAACATCAAGATACACTGCAACACATTGTACACAGTCACAACTTCCTGATGCACTGCAGTACATTGTACAGAGTCACTACTTCCTGATTCATTACAGCCCATTTTACACAGTCACAACTTCCTGATACACTACAGGACATTCTAATCAGTAACAATATCCAGAAACACTGCAGTGCATTGGAAACAATACCACTGCAAAACACTGTACACTTTCACAACTTCCTGATACACTGCAGCACACTGTGCACAGTCACAACTTCCTGACACACTGCTGTACATTGTACAAAGCCATAAATTCCTGACACAGTGCAGTGCATTGTACATGTTCACAACTTCCTGATATACTGCAGCACATTGTACATAGTCAAAATTGATGATACACTGCAACACACTGTACAGAGTGTAAGTTCCTGATACACTGTAGCAATATGTACTCAATGATAACCTCCTGATCCACTACAGCACATTTACACAGTCGCAACTTCCTGACACACTGCAGCACATTGTACACAATCATAGCTTCCCCACACTCTGCATGGTCATAACTTCACCACTTCCTGATACATCGCAACCCATTGCATATTGTCACAATTTTCTGATATAGTAGGAGCACAACAAGGCAAGCTGGCATCCCATTAAGAAGTGTTCAGTATATATAGCAACAGCATTTCCTATAAACCTTCTCCATAATCCAATTAATCTTGTGATGCCACATTTAAGAAAAAGAGGAAATGTTGCCAGAATGATCTTGTCCAATGAATATGCTAGGTGTATTTGAAAATGATGCTATTGCATGTTAAATTATAAATGGTAACAATGATATCCTCACATTACCGACAAAATGTACAGGGTGCACCAACAAGCTAACAAGCTAACTGGTACATTTTTGTGTAATACAGGAGATGTTAGCTGCTAGACCTTCACTGTAATTAGACTATGTGCCCAGCAGGGTTAACATATGTGTCATTAAGTTATACATGACAGCACTGCTGGTCAAAGTTTACCTTGTAATAAGCTACATCAGTTTTAAGTTGTGCCCCTTTAAATTGCACACTGCATGATTTACAAAGTATGGACTGTGTAACAATTCAAAAGAAAGCATTTATCCATTTTTCTGTTCATTCATTCATCCATCCATCAACACATGCATCATAAACACATTTTCTAAATGGCTTGTCCAGTTGAGCGTAGCGATGTCCAAGCTAAGCATCACAGATAAGGCATCTATATCCTCAGCAACATTCCCCCAGTTCATCCTTTCTTGTCCCCAGTCAGCCCTGCATTAAAACAATTAGCCCCCTAAAAATCTCACCCTGCTACACTATAGATATCTATTACTTCCAGGAGTGAACAGATCCTTCATGATCAACTCCTCCATCATGTGGTTTTGCTTATATTTTACATATTCACCTCCTCATATTTATTTCCCCTTGCCTGGATATGGTTCAGACAAAAAGCACCCCTAATGGCATTTGCTGGTACTGCAGCCTACATACTGGCTATTTAATGGTATGTGGTGCCTTCTTCTCTTACATACTGTGCTTAGTTATTAATTATCTATTAAAAGTCATCCACAAAATACTAAAATGGAAGATACTGAACTCCTATTTTGCCACTCATCCATAGTTTTCTCTTTTCATTCACATCAAAACTCTATTGCATTTTCATTATGAATGCGCATTATTAAAAGAATAATTTTCAGTAAGCCAGAATGTCATTGTTGTTGTTTGCAGTCTCTGTTGGGGGATGTACTTTAAAAGGGCACTGTGATGATGTTACTGGGAGGAATGAGTGGTTTTCTGAATGCCTGCATGTGATGTTAATACAGAATGGATAACAGTTTATTGTTAACATTTTAAGCATTGAGCAGAGTGGGGTAACATGTAACAATGTATTCTAGCTTGTTGCAGTCAGACACAGACTGACACTAATAAGCCATACCAATGCTCGTTTAAAAGCAAGTGACCAGAGGAAGGTATTGCAATTTGTTCCTTTCAAACATTTCATGTAATTCCCATTCAAAAATCCACATCTGTTAACATAACCTGAAAGACACTTTTAACTGAAAGTGAGTTATTATTGAGCTATTAAATAGTTTCCTGTTATAATGTGATTTCCAGTTCAAACAAGTATGCACTCTCATAGTCAAAATATCTTTAAGGCATTTTCCTTCCATATATGTTATCACACGGTGCAAGAAACACAGCATGAACAGAAACCAAGCAGGTGTGTATATATCAATGGACCTTATATTGCAAGGCATTTTTTGAAAGACTGCTGCTTTTAAATGAAGTTTGGGGACAGACAAATTTGTCCAGGGAAATCTTCAGTGTTTAGAGGTTAGGTGGAGTTAAATGGGGGTTGGGGTTTTGATTGGGGAAGGATGTTAAGGCTAGGAAATAAGGGAAGGTTTAAGTAGATTCTTGGATAGGAAGGGTTAATTTAATATGGGGAAGTTTATAGGAAGTGAGATAGGTGTAGGGTGAGACTTAGAAGGTTTAAAGTGAGTGTAACTGGGAAAGGGAATCAGATTTAGGCATGATCTTGCTATACTACAAGCTTACATCTGAGATGACCTATAGTTAATTCAGTGCACAGGTAGGCCTTGGATGAGTTTAGTATGCGTGAAGGATATGGGTAGAAATTATATAAGAGAGTTTTTTTTCTTCTGCTCTCTCTCTCTTTTCTCTCTCTTGGAAATCATACGTGGGGTGGAGAGGGATGACATGGCTGTGACTAGGGTGTTTTAGGTGGTTGGGTTTGTATATAACAAAAAAAAAAAAAAAGGAAGAGGGATGGTTTGTAGCTGGTATAGTCATTGTGGTGGTTTACTTTGGGATGGCAGTTGGTGTGGTTTGCAGATGTTGGTGGTGAGGTGCCTTCTAATGGGGTTGCTTGTGGTGGTTGGGGAAGAGGAGAGAGAATAGGGATTGGGTCAGTTGGAGTTTGTCTCGTTGCACAGCTGGGGCCTTGATTCCATGTTTTCTGTGCTGCATTAGTGGTTGCAACTGTTTCTCGGGCGGAAAGAGAATTAGATAGGGAATCAGTACTAGACAGGGTTTCTAGGATCTCTTACACCATGCATATGGTGATTCTCCACAGTGAAGGAAATGCTGCAAGGTGCCATTTCATGGTCTTTAAGGCACATGAGAGTAACGGTTGTTCACTCTGCATGCTCAGTGTGGTAGCCATTATAGGGAGGGTGGGGGGAAGGGATCAGACTATACCTTGTTATTTTCTCAGTTTTTTTCAGTATCTTTGGTATGCCTTTCAATTGCAAGGTGTTATTATATTATATTTTGTAGTGGAATAGCTTCAAGTAGTTGTGCTTCGACTGTCCAGACTTTTACAGCATGTCTAGATTTGCAGAGGCACATTGCCTCATGTACTTTGGGCTGCCCTAGTATAACTCTTGTTTTCTGACAAAACTGTGGGAGGGTTGAGGATGAATGTCATGAAATCTTGTCATACATTTGAGTTTCAGTCTTCATATCATTTAGAAAATGCATGTTTCAGCTCCGCTTCCTCTAGCACCTTTATACGTTATAGGAGCAATATTTAAGATGTGTCTCTAGTTGGTCTTTGGTTCCCCTATTATTTCGGGTTTTGTCCTGATTTCTTGCACTCCAGGGTTGAAAGGTATGGTGTGGATGAGCAGTTGGCCAGAGCCTTGTGGTGGTGGTCATATCTGGGGGTGGAGAGCTCATTCCTTACAGTGGTACAGATGGCTGGAAATCCTTCCCTGGTAGTGGCAGTGTTCGTGGGCTGGGAAAGCCTGCAAATAACAAGTGCTGGTTGCTCATGCACATAGTGTGGTCAATGTTCGACGGCGTGCAGCAGCCTGGCATACCTCTCAATGGTACAGTTTTTGCAGACTGTCCAGATTTTGCTGTGTACGTGGTCTCAGTGTTCAGGGAATGGGATTCTTTGTCAGATTAGTGGCAATTAGTTGAGGTGAAAGCTGATACCATGACAGACGTTTGAGTCTCCGACATCATACCCTTCAGAAATTCTATCAACTTCCAAAGTGGTAAGAGTGGCGTATTCATAAACTGTCCCTAAGATTGGGCCATGGTCCCACTTTTATTTATGGGTATGTTCGGATGTCTGTTTTGCATGCTCCCTCTCTTTTCTGCCCTGGTACTGCCTGTTAACTGGCAAATGCATGTGGGGTGGGGAGATGAGTACTGCAGTATGGCAGTGTTCCTGGTTAAGGATATATATATATATATATATATATATATATATATATATATATATATATATATATATATATAAAAGGGGGAGACAGATCACTAGCATATTTTACAATCATAGTGTGGCAGGACAAAATGGTGATGGTCAGTAGAGTTTCAGAATGCTTACCATGTGGCAGTTTCAGGCTCCTGGCACACTGTTGACTCTGTCAGACGTTTGGGGGCAGGATGTTTTACAAGTTATCCTGCTGGTGAGTCAGCAAGTATATTGAGGTACAGTATTTGTGGCAGAAATGGGTGGCAATCATTGGACAGACAGATGAGTTGCTTCATGATTTACCTAGTAGTGGAACTCCAGTGGCAGAAAAACTGGGTGAGTCCAGTTGAAAGAGGGGAACCAGGTGATGAGGAACAAGCCGGGGGCCTGAGAGAAGTAGGCACAACAGTTGAGAGGTGCAGTCACATTGGATGCTCCAGACACTGCAGCAGTGCAGGTTGCAGTTGCAGGTGATGCTATGTTGCTAATATTGTAAAGAGGTCACATAGGCATGTCAGACTTAGTGCAGTTTGGGAATAGTTCAGAGATACATGGGGGTGGCTTATGGCAGGAGTATGGCAAAACCGCAAGCAGCAGGGTAGCTCAGCAGGGACTTAGTGAAGGAGGCAGGTTCAAGCTGAGGCCATCGTGGGGAGGGTAGCATAGATTTGTTCATGTGGAGTTTGGCATCATCCATAGTCAGGATGGTGCCACCACTGAAAGATGTGGGTTTGGAATTTGAGATTCATTTGGCTGATTGTTTGGCTACACAGGAGGTGGGGCAAGAGAGTGGGGCAGTGTTTCTGACACTTCACATACCATTTTTGTTTAAAGAAAAGATCTAGTATGTTGATATCTTTGAGTTAATTGATGCACACAGGGTTCAGCATTTGTTGGAACTGGAAAAAACAAATAGTGAAAATATTGGGGCAGCAAAGTGCAGGTAGGCTGTGGCCAAGAACCTGGGAAAATTGGGTATTAGGATTCATGTACTACATGGTGGTTTGGTTACAAAAAGATAGCACCTTGATCTTACCACTCTAGGCCTATTTCTTTGCAATCCAAGAGGCTCAATGGCTCTGGCCTGGTAATGTGTGGTTATGGTATGACCAGATGTTTCTTAAGCAGAACGCAGTTGATCAATCCCTGCATTGGGAGGTTAGGCATCTGGAATATAACTTGCAAAGGAAATGGGCATTTTTTTTGACCCTTCAAATGCCATCCTCAATTAAAGAAAATGTCTGGAAGGGGAAGTATGTCAATATGTTTCAGCTAATTGTTATGGAATGGGTTTAGCACTTGTGGGAATATGAACTGGCTAATAATAAAGATCTCTTGGCAGCTTTAGCAGCTTTGGGAAGGAAGAGAGTAAGTAGGCTGTGACCATGAACATGGAAAATTGGGTGTTAGGCTTCGTGTACTATATGGTGGTTTGGTTGGAAAATGATGGCACCTTGGCTTTACTTCTCTTGGCTTATTTTCTAGTGATCCATGAAACTCAACATCTGTGGGTGATAAACACCTTGTTATGGTGTGATCAGAGGTTTTGGAAGTGGTAACAGGTGGATCAGTCATTGCACTGGGGGGTTAGGCACCCTGACATATGGCTAGCCACTATGTTAGATAGCTTTGAATCTGTTAGCAGAGGGGGTAAGTTAGGAGTGGGGGTTGTAGGGCTTTTAATGTGGAATATTGTTGTAGGTGGCATATAGGTGTTTGCATATGTGCTTGAAGTCTGCAGGAATACACCCAGCTGTGAAGTGGGGCCAGCAGGAAAGCAATGCAGTCAATCCAAGTTCGCCTTTGACCAAACTAGGTGGGTTAATTTCTTCATTTCAGGGATTTCAAAGTCTGCAAGACAGGGGGAATTTTTCATGGCAGAGAGGGAGAGAGTATTTTCAGGGGGCATGAAGAAGACCTGGGGATGGATTCTCTCATTAAGGTGCAGGTGTTGCGGCCAAGGCTAAAGCAATCTCCTGATTTGGTTGTTGTGGAGGAATTAATTATTGGGTTTTCTCAGGGATTTTATGTTAAATCAAGGTTTGGAAGGGATGAAGTGGTCTGTAAGAATTTGCTTTCAGTTCTGGGGAAGAAAGATATTTTTGAAGCTTTGGTGTTGAAGGAACAGCAGTTGGGTTATGGGGTCCTTCTGACACCCCCCCCAATTTGGCTTTGTTCTTAAGAAGGCAGCCAGTGAATTTTGCTTGATTCCCCACTTGTCTTATCCAGAGGGGGACTCCATTAATGATTTTATTTTAGTAGAGGACACTAAGGTCAGTTTTGCATCTTTGGATGATGTGGTGCAGGTTATTTCAGGGTTTAAGGATTCATGGTTGGTAAAGGTAGATACTGAATCTGCATTTTGATTATTGCTAGTGTGGGAGGAGGAGTGGCCATTGTTGGGCATGGTGGTTGGTAACAAGTTTTATTTTGACAAAGCTATTCCAATGGGATGTTTGGTAGTTTGTACCATATTTGAGAAGTTTAGTACTGCACACCATTGGATTTGGCAGCAGTGGGTGGGCACTGAGACAGCAATACATTACCTAGATGATTTTCTGATAGTAGGTGAGGGGTTTGGGGGAGCATTGGAAATTATGGGAGAGTTTTTGGGGATGTATGAGCAAATGAGTGTCCTGCTGGCTATGCAGAAGTTGGATGGTCCATCTAAGGCACTGGATTTCTTGGGTTTGATAGAGACTGTGGAACAAGGTTGTTTTGTCTACCAGTTGAGAAGATCACACAAAACTGGATGGGTGATGTCCAAAGACAAGGTGAGGATTAAAGATTTCATGGAGCTTTTTGGGGCTTGTGAATTCTGCATGTTGGGCAGTTTATCCGGGTAGTACATTTTGTAGGTTAGTGGTCTTTTTGTTAAAAGGGGGGGGCAAACATTATGGGGTAAGAAGTTGTAAGTTAGCATGGGCAGATTTAGTGCTTTGGTTGTCTTTCTTGGAGCATTTCAATGGTTTCTCCTTTCAGCAGACAGATTGGGTTGATCAAGGGGGATTACAGTTGTTTACAGATCAGTGGGGACTAGTGGAATTGGAGCAGTTTTTGGTGGTGAATGGTTTGTTGCTCACTGGCTGGTAGATTGGAAGGGTGAATGGAAAAAGGATGTTTCCTTTTTGGAGTTAATGCCAATTTGGCTGGCGACTGTGATCTGGCAAGAGAGGTTGAGAAGAAAGAGGGTTTGTGCAGGTGGCTGGTTTGCAGGATTTCACTAAGTCCTGGATAGTGGGGCATATGTTGAGAGGATGGGGTAGAGTGGTTGGTGTGGATATGGGTATGCATTGGTCTTTGACAATACAGGTTTGGGAAGTTGTACTGAAGAGTTTAGCTTTAGTGCTTAGTTTATGTTTTGTGACTAATGTGTTTATGGATGTATTTTGGAGCATTCAGGGTGTCAGAACTGTTAGAGTCACTAGTTTTGGGAGATGTCATGTTTTTTGCTGTGACAGTGCACATTTGGTTATGTGGATTTGCATCAGTCTGGGTGGAGAGTCAGGTGGCATGGTATTAGAGGCCTTAGGTGGAATCAGCTTATGGAGGAGTTTGCATTTATACAGTCACTGGTTTCCTTGAGTAATGGTGGTACATTTGGCTGGTAATGGCTTGAGAATAATTCCTAAGAAGCAGTTTGTGTATAGGATAAGGGAGGATTTGGTTACGTTGAAGAGGTTATATCCGGGTATGTGCATTATATGGTCCTAGATAGTACCATGCTTATGTTGGTTATTGGTTTAGAAATGATGGAGTGCACCTGAATGTTGTTTGAATGTTGTTGGAATGGATCTGTTTGATGTACATTTTAAGTTTATTTTGGAGGGTTTAGTGAAAGTTCTTCATTAAGTGAAGGAGAACTGCCTGGGGTCTGGCTGGTGGGTTTAGAAAGAGGGATAGGTTTGTCCCTCTTCTGTTCCCCCTCTTGGTGTTGGGTGTTGATGCAAGGACTATGGGGATGAAAGCAAGTGTTAGGATGCTGCTTTGATTAGTAAGAATAAGTGAGTGGCGGTGTGGATGCTGTTTATTTGGTATTGATACAAGGAGTGTGGGGGATGAAAGCGAGTGGTAGGACATTGCTTTGATTAGTAAGAATAAGTGAGTGGTGGTTTGGATGCTGCTTATTCGGGTAGGGTGAGTGGGGATACATTGCCCTGGTGTATGTTTAGAAGGATGTTACATGTTGTAGTTACAAGGATGTTCATGTTGTGGTTAACATTTTGAAATAATGCAATAAAGTTATATTGTTGAAAGTTAATAAAGGGTATCATGTGCCATTTTGGTGTGATGTGTTTTATTTAAGGAGACTGCGACAAATAATTATAAACTATTTCAGTATTGGAATAACGCCACAGTGCGATAATGCAAGCAGACATTTTTCTGAAAGTAGGTGTGCTGATTTGGCAGTGATCTTTAACATCATTTTAAGAGATACAAATGTTTCAGTGAACTGCATTATTGTCTCTACCTGTATTATTGTTTTATTCTCTACACTCAATTCTTCTCCAGCTAGAAAGTAGTGGGTTATGATAATTAAAACTTGTGGGTTATGATAATTGTTTACACATAGGCTGGATTACTTAGTCCTCACTCATATCTTTTCCCCCTAAAATGATATAGTGACACACATTTATTATTTCAGAAATCTCATTTGTGATTCAGTCCTCATATGCAGTTTGGTCCCTTTGTTGCTTCCTTCCTTCAAGTGCAAACCAGATTTCATGATTAGTTTTGCACACCATTCGGTGTGTCTGTTACTTTATTCTTCTTCATCTAATGTTTGTGTGACATGGAGCTATGTATGAGACTCTGAAATACACAAGTAATTAGAAAGGCTGTTCAGTTTACTATAGCCTGGACATTTCCTTAATCGTTTTAGGTGCAGATCTATAACGGCCTTAAAGCCACATTTTTTTCAAAAATCTTTGATCAGTATCAGTCATTTTAGCAAATGAACGCAGAACTGGAATGCACACCAGGATCTATAACACCGTCGACAAAGATTATATATCTGACGTTGAAGTGTTACATCATACATTTCTTCACGATTTTAAAATCAACAAAATGGTGCTACATGGAAGGGCTGAAACTGGTTGCTACCTTTTTAGTTGAAATGCGTTATCAGTATTTACATTGTTTATATTTCTGCTGGAGTACTGTCAAGAGTTTCAGGCTTTGTCAGTCTTTCTCAAATTTTGTAAATAGAAAAAGGCATCCTTTTTCACTCCATCCATATTTAATTTCTAAATTACTTTGTCATAATAAGGTGTTATTTGTATATAGTCATCATCTAGTCTTTCTGTTTTTCCTGTATCTGCAGAACATCAGCTGCTGCTGTTATGTACTATTTATTTATTCTTTAATTGTTTATTTTTTGTCTCTTCTGTCTTAGTGCCTTATGGCTTAGCCTGCTCTCACTGTTTCAGATGCTGTGATCTTTGACTGATTAAATTAATCCTTTGTTTTAAACAGTATATACTTTTCCTTTTCAGATTCAGCTGGACAGTTTTATTAATCCTCTTTCTGACATCATGAACACCCCCTCCCTTCACTATATGTTTCATGAAGCTTCTGCAAATGAAGTTTACGGGCTGAATATCTCCTTTTATGTCTTGTAGTGTGGAGCTGTCAAGGATTTCAAAGCATGTTAAGCAGTGAACATCTACATCTTCATAAATAACTACTAATAATATTCCTGATGGTAGTCTGTTATGTAATGTGGTTTTGTTTTCATATCTGTACTCTATATATCTATATAGGCAAATAAGCAAAATTATATTTTTAAAAGATGCTTGTACTTTATGCTGTACAGCTGAACTGCCGACATTCTTATAAGACAGACAGTTGTGCTGTCTTTCTTAGAAGTCACAATATACACTGGAGAAAAGTATATTAGCACACAACATGCTCACTGAAATCAAGTTCAGGTCTCTAGACTGTTTACAAATCACAGTATTTAGGGTTTACCTATTAGAAACATTTCTTATTGCTTTAGAGGGCATCATCCTCTTTGTAAACTGGTGGTAGCTAGCAGTCAAACCTATTAACATTTCAGCTTGTGAAAATAAGATGCTTATTACCAGCATCTCAGAGGGATATAAATATATTAGTCATGCTTTTTTTACTCACTGATGCCACATAACAACTCTGTGAAGATTACTGAAATATTAATTTGGAGAAAGAACATTCACTGTCAAACAGATTAATTGAAGCATTTCTCTGACAGGCACACCAAAGCACTTTGCGGCTGAGAAAGTTAGACTATTGAATTTATAACTGCCAGTGGAATATTCAGAGATGCTCATTAATTGAAGAAATATTCATATTAATTTACAATAAATAAACTAATCCCATTAATACTTGATTACTGTGCTGTAGCACACTAAACTTGTACTTTTTTGTAGTTTCTATAACAGAATGCGATATTATTGAACAAAACTGAGAAGTCAAAATATATCCTTGTTTAACACAAGACTCACACATTTCTTAAAATGCATTAGTAGTACTTCCATAACTGAATCAAGGTATGCTCATCATTCTGAAGCAAATTCTAAGAATAGATTTTAATCTCGAGCACATAAAAAATATTGTATTTTGCTTGTATGATATATATTTATTTGATATCTTATTTTGCCTTCTTTTTTTACATAAAGACAGAATTGTTGACTGTGTTGCAGAAAACAGCTTAATATTCATCAAGCAGCTAAATTCAAAGTCTACTTTTTTATTTATTGAATATTATAGACATTTCAGCTTTCTTGGTGTAGGAGGCCGTACTGTATAAATCAGTCCATCAGTGACAATAGAGTTTAATGATTAAAATGGTGTGCTGCAAAGCAGGGCACCTAGCTTTGAATTCTATTATTTCTCGCTTGCCTCGTATGTTTTTAGTCTGTTACACTGAACAATTCAATTAATGTCCTTGTTTGTTTAAGTTCAATGTGTATTAAATAAAAATAAATAAGTAAATAAAATGAAAATAAACAAGTAAATAAAAGCATGCCAAGGCTAATATAGATAAAATTATATCAGTTTTGAATTCCAAGACTCATAGTTTGAGTCCTGTAACGGTGACAGTGAATATGCAAAAACAGGGGCTTGCATATACTAAGTGTGAGATCACTGTGTCTCAAAGTCTACCCTTTTCAATCAGGTATGGCAGTCTTGTAGTTACTATATCTAAGTAGCAGGAGTACTGCCCATGCTACCAAAATGGCTTTAAGAAAAAGAAAAATAGCAATTGTCAACATTCACTGTTCACTGTTGTTGTAAAGCTGGGACTTGCAATTACAGTTCTCTGAATTATAACAGAGATCCAGACATTTCATCATTTGAATCCATTTTTTTTTCTGGAAGGGGCAATGCTGCAGTGCCAGACTATAGGAAAATAATCACCCAGCCATATACAGTTGTAAAGTATTTCTAGTAAATGAATGCAGAAGGGTTGGAGGAAAAAAAATACTGCCACATCTGACAGAGCTTTAGTGTGACTCTGAATAAACAAAAATGCATAGGAGGACTTTGGAACAACAAACCTTCATCTGAGGCTGGAGACATATAAGACTTAAGGGCATCTGAGCTCTTAGAGCAGTGAAATGTTTGAACAGTTAGTTTTATAGTAGTAACTAATACATGTAGGAGGAGAAGAAGCTACTTTTCAATAAATATAAAATATGCACAAAATCAATCAATCAATAAATGACTAACTAAATAAACAATATACTGTATAGCAAGGGGGAGAATGGGAATCAGAACTATTGGAAGAAGTGCCATATCACCAATATGGATAATGAGGTTCTATACAATGTGTTGCACACTGAGCTGTAAAGAAGTGATTAGGAAATGCACTTATTTATATTATAAAATAAGTTTTAGTTCCACGGTACAGACATTGAAAATTCTAAATGAAATGCATATCTTAAACTGCAAAATCTCTGCATTGTAACAGATGACTCTATCCTAGCTGAATACTGCTGAGAATGTCTACATTTACTGATACAGAGTTAGCTATTGTACAGATTTAATGAGGCTCGAATCCAGTCCTGGAACTTTTGCATTTTGTCATGCTTTTCAGTTTTGAAACAGTCACTATTACCATCTTAACCACTGCAAGGTAGCAGGTAAATATTACCATCGGCATTCCTATATTTGGCCGTATTAGGTATAAGCAATGAAAGACATTCACTAGATTTGTACTTCTTTCTACCCAGGAAGTGCATGTGGCTAGACTATTAATGGTGTATCTATGCTATATGCCAGAAATAATTTCAGCTACAGCATTTTTAACCTACACAGAACTCTAGAATAAGTTCATCAATAAATTTACAAAGTAGGGATTAACACACGCATTTGACTTAACATGTAGACTAATTATATGAAGAAACAATGCGAAATAAAGAGTAGTAAGAAAAGTGAGCAAAATAAGCTAAAATGTCTGCTGAGGGAAGGATTGTTCGGAGAGCTACACCTGGGCAAAAAGATTGGGTAGAAGGAAGAAGAAGATATTAAGGGGGTTAAGGGGGTTGGCAGGATTCACACTGATACTTTTAGAGAGACTTTCTATTTGTGTTAAGGTATGGACAGTTTCTCATACCAGAAGAAAGGACGTGACTTTATTAAAGGACCTGACTGCAGTAGATAGGGTAAAGTCATCATTCCTGATGTAGAAGTATAGAAAATGGAAAAACAGGTCATAATCAGATTATGGTGCATGAGGAACAGACATTTAGAAAGAACAGATGATATAAGGTTTGACAAACAGAAACGCTGAATTTTGGCAAATGTCAGTTGTACTGCTAGCTGGTGTACCTTCTGTGTGGAGTCTGCATGTCCTCCCTGTGGTCGCATGGGTTTCCTCTGGGTGCTCCGGTTTCCTCCCATATTCCAAAGACATGCTGTAGGTGGATCGGACACTTTCAATTGGCCCTAGGTGTGAGTGTGTGCATGTGTGTGTCTTCTGTGGAAGGTTGGGCACCAGGCTGGCAACTCAACACTGTAAAACTCCACTGCCAATCATGAGCGGACAGATGATCCGCTGTGGCGACCCCTAACCGGGAAAAGCTGAAAGAAGAAGAAGAAGTCAGTTGTACTGCTAGAGATATGAATTGGTAGGTTCTAGGATTTGAAGGGTTGATAAAATAACATATTTCATTGTATTATTGTTTAGATTTCATTGGTACTTTCTTTGTTTTCTGTTGTGACAAAGGAAATGGCCTGCTCAGCTTTGAGAAGGAGTATGACATTGACAAATTAGTTCCAGGTTTCTAAGCTGGGAAGTTGTCAGCTGATATGTAAACTTGTGTTTGTTAAGGACATTGAAAATAGAAGAGTCAATGTAAGAATGGAAAGTTAACAAAGGATCACATAGAACTCCTAGGCACTCACAGGATCTGATTTTTGGATTACAGTTACATAAATGGTCAGATGCATCGACACTAGATAAACTGGAAAGACAGTGGCTTTATATTCATGGAGATAACAGTTGACTTGCTATGGAATAACCAGGAGAAAAACTTTAATAAAGGCATTTTGAACAACTGTTTGCAAATCCGAGATAGAGGGTGAAGCTCTGCAAAGTAGAAGATGATGTCACTCTTTTAATTAACAACAGTCTGCAAGAGAACAAGAATATACTTAATATAGTGAAAATCCTGGGTCCAATAACTAAACCTCGTAGAATAGCAGAATAGAAAAATTGCAGTACTTGAGCATCAGAGAGACAATGTAGAATCTGAGAAGCTATCTGCCTACATAATTAGATTAAAAGATTGGTCGAGTCTATTAATCTTTAAGGGTAGCATGTAGTCATCTGAGGAGGCTTTCCTCTGGTCAACAAATACTGCTTCTTTGGAAGCACTTTGTCTACATTTTTTAAAAATAATTTCATTGATGTGATAAAGTGCAGCTAAGATATTAAGCCTGCTTAGAAACCATGTTTACAAGGAGACAGGACTGTATTTATTTTGAATATATTTTATGGTTAGTTTTGAAGGATTTCAAGTATTTCAGCAAAATGGTTTGAAATCAGTCAGTTGTGTTGGGAGAGAGTGAAGCTCCATGAAGTATAACATCAGTCTTTTGTTCAGCTGGGACTAGATTGCTGCCTCCAAAAATATGAATAGTGGGTGGGTTTGAAAAGTATGAAAGTACATGATCTTTAAAGAATCATGGTTAAGTGAGAGACTGAAAACTATTTAAGTTTTGTTGGCTTTGAATGAGAATGTTGGTTATAAACTAACAATTTATGGACAGGAGACTGATGCAGAATAAGGGACTGGTGAAGTACTAGCCATTACAGAAATAATAAAAATAGTATCTCCATTGGAAAATAGGGAGATAAAATAGGAATGAATCCTAGAGCAACAGTGATGAGTCAAAAGAATAAAGCAGATGTTATGCAAGCAATTTAAAGAGGGTGGAAGAGTTGAGAGGGGTAAGACGTAATAGCTTCGCAACTTTAGTCCAGTAGAGTTTGAGATCACCAATAAATGGCTGTTATCATGATTTGCAATGCAAAGATTTTCCCCAAGATTTACTAATCTTCCGTGTAAGACTAGATTAGTCTTACACAGAAGCACCAGTCTAAGAGTATGACGACAGCGCGCCATGCATATTAATGAGGGTACGCTGCCTCAACTCTAAAGCTTACACGGAGCGTGGACAAGTGTAGGGGGCATGTCGGACTGCCGAGCAGTCCAAACATCCATGCCCCTGCAATGAAGAAGCACTGCAATTTCAAGTTACATGAGCGAGTCCGCTCACATGTGCACAATGTAACACTACACTTCCCCATATGTTAAACAACTGACAAAATTAAAAATAGAAAGATTTTTTTTTATTTCATCCAATATAGCTGCCCATATTTGTGCATGTTTGCACAGGTTTGCCCGTTGCTTAGCTACAGTTAGCAGCTTAGACAACAGAAGAGGATAATAAGAAAAATACATGCAAATTAAGCAAGATAGCCTAGTGGTTAGAGCCTTTGCACAAAGAGAAGGCATTCCCGGTTCGAGTCCCACTACTGCATGTTCCATTTTCTGTTGGAAATCTGTATACAAAAATATTTCCTGACAAGTTTTGTAAATAGCATTGAAAAGTTAAATGTAGTAGTGAACGAATATATATATATATATATATATATATATATATATATATATATATATATATATATATATATAAATAAAGGTGAAATGGTTATGCATTCTAAGGCATAAGTACCCTATTTTAAGCAATATAAAGTACTGCTAAGCACATTTTACCAGTATTGAGCATATTTAAATCCAATTGCTCGTAGCTGCGCACTTTGTTAACCAGCACAATGTTTTTGTGCATAGCTGCACATCGCGCTAACCAGCACAACGTCGGGCAATGTTGAGCAACGTCAAGCAACATTGAGCAACGTTGAGCAACGTCGAGCAATGTTGAGCACCGTTGGGCAAAGTCGGGCAAAGTTGAGCAAAGTCAGTTAAACATGGCCACACCTCCTTTACTGTACCTTAACCAGTCAGGTCTGCTGAGTAAGAAAATAAAAAGCAGTGACAGGGCTCAAACTCAGGATACTGTGCACTATAATCACAGTACTTAACCACTAAGCCATGACAGCATTTCATAAGCATGCACTTCAACAGACACATATCTATCAAAGGAATTTTAAACATTGCCAACATCAGCTAAGCAGGCGTGCCTACAGCTGAGTTTTTCCAAAACTGGCCAATCACAAATAAGTGCGGGAAATGAGGCATATTTAAGCTCCACAGGTGGGAATACTTGCTATAACTGGTTGTAGCTTCCGTCTGCAGTCAGCATGGCCGGTGTTGGAGAAGGCACTCGATTTAGAGCACAATGCTGGGGCATTGAGGAGTCCAAAGTAATGGTTTGGCTCTTTTTCCACAATCATGAGGAAAGACTCCTGCGGGGCTAGTACCATGGTACCCAATATAAAACGGAGGCCTGGAACAGTCTTGCCCATGATCTCACCAGTGCCACTGGTGTTCCTCGGACTGGTGAGCAGGTCAGGCACCATTATTCTGACCTGAAGTGATGCAGGGAGGATCAACTGGACCAGTGGATCCAGGAATCCCGTGCGATGCCTAATGCCCTAGTACTGAGTAAGTAGCCATTGCATTAAGTAGTTAAGAATTGCTATGCTTGTCTATACTATGGATAGGTATGTCTCAATATCACTGCATTTACTTCACAGCTGCAGGTGTCTGGGCTATGAACCAGCAAGCCCATGTAGATAGGCTGCAAAGACTGCATCATCAGGTAGGTTAATAGTTATTCTGCATGTACTGTTATATAAAATAAATGAGAGAGCCTTCAAAAATTGTTTTAACCCAATAAATAAAGGTGTAATAATCCTTTAATAAATGTATAATTCCTGGAGTGTGTCTGTGTCATTTTCTTTGATATGTTGTTGTATTGTTGCATTCTACAAATAGTAGTGCTGTATTAAGCAGTGTCAACCCACACTTGGGTAGGCCCATATAACATGGATGAAGGGAGTGCCAGTAGCTTTTATGCATGTTTACAGACCTCAACTGTTAGTTCATGCCCAGCATGCACAGGTTAATCTGGCACATGCATAGCTTGGTATTGTGTTCCCCAGAAATGTCAGTGTGCTGCCAGAAATGTAGGGAGCTGTTAACATATAACTGATACTTTCACCTCAATATATCTAGATCATTATATGAAAGGAGAGCTGTCAGTGTATCATCTTAGCAGTAGTGTGTGAGTAACTCTCAAAATATGTTGCAGTAACATCTGCATCTTGGACGGTTTGTATGTATATAACGATCTAGCAAATCCAATTGCACAATATAAGGACATTGGTTAGTGTAATAATACATGTAAGGGACATATAACTGCAGTTAATAGGAATGTAGTGAAAACTAGAAGGATATATAAGTTATTAATTGAGCTATCTTTTTCCACCCTACTGTATGTGCATAAAAAATGCAATTCCACACCTCAATCGGTATGTCTAATCTCAAAACATTTGTTGGGACATATGTCCTATTGGTTTATAAATATTTGCATTTATTTCTATGCATGTGCCCTGTTAAAATACCACAATATTGGTGGCCTGTTGCTATCAATCAACCTGCATGCTGTTGTAATGTCCACTATTGTTGTATATATGCGTGTGTTATGCTTGCTTTTGAACTGTTGAAAATTTGGTGTGTTGGGTTAATGGGAATACTTCTGCATGCTGTTATAACTAATTGGGAATGCTGTTGACTGTTACTAACCCATATCTTTATTAAACTCTCCAAAACATAGTTCGTATGGGAAGGCCGGTCCCAGCGGACCCACCTGTCCCACCTCAGCTGGCCATGGCACCTGGCACCAGCAGATCTGGTGCCCAGCCTGGGACCTCCTCCTCCGTTGGCCCTGTGACACCTTCAGGTGGAAGCACTGCAGGGGATGGTGCTCAGCCCCCCCCCGTGCAAGCGTGGGTGGAGGAGGGCTACCTATCACCCTTCGAATGGTCCGGGCTGTGGTGCATAGAGAGATTGAAAGTTCTGTTGCAGAACCTCTACACCAGCTTGAGGCCTGAGTGGCACAACTCCCGGGTCATCCTGCACCTCCTACACAGCCCCCAGCACAGCCACCCTCTGGGCCGTGAAGGTGCAGTGGTGACTGCCCATGGGTGGGGACCTCAGTCCCACTTTTTCCATCTGGGGGCTCATGGGCTTGCGATTTCCAAACATCCCTCCCCGTCAAAGGTGTTCACCCACCACATGTGTCATATACTGCCCCTGTATGCATCTTGTTTGTCTTGTCTGTTTACCTCCCCAACTTACCTCCCCAAATATACCTACTTCCCATACCCCACATTCCACTCTCACCTGAAAAAAAAAAGGGGCAATCCGCTCCCAAAAAAAAAAAAATTACACGCCATACATAGCTGCCCATTTTGCATACATGTCCACTGGATACATGAAATGTTATTTAATTGGCATTACTACATACTTTGTTGTCCTCACCCCTTTCTCAGAGGTTGAAGGTTTCATATCTACTTCCAAATTTATTGCATATGCACAGCTGTTGCTGTTGAAGAAATGGGCAGCTATGGACCTTCCCTACACAAGTCCTGCACATCCCAAGCTATTTTCCATACTGTCTTTCCCTCTTTGTGCCCCTTTTTCACCACTTTCCTATCTCCCCATTTTACTTTTCTTTCAAAGAAATGAGTGCGGGGGTTAGCAGGAGTAAGCACTATTAAGCAGTAGTTAGCGGGTTTGCGCTGGTTTGCGCTTGTTTGCACTTGGCAACCCATGCAAACCCACTTACAACTGCTTAAAAGTGCCTTAGTCACTCTGCATGTGAGGGCCCTTGTTCTGATCAAGAGCAAAATAAAACACCTCTGTAAGTCTCGAACCCCGGACCTTGCACACACTACACAACATGAAGTGCCACTAAGCCATGGTAGATATACATCAAGTTGGTGCTTAAATAAATATATCATGCAGCAGAATGAGTGAATGTAAAGGAAAAATAGGAATACCATAACATACAACTTGTTCTGTGGATGTTGACCAACAGTTGTTGTGGGATTACATTACGTGACTGTGATAAGAGAAGCAGCCATTCTAGCAGGAAATAATGTTACACCATCACTTTACAACCCCACACAGTATCACAGCAGGACAAACACTGGCATATCTGTTTAGGGCAGAGGCCATACCTCCCAACTGTCCCTAATTTTCAGGGATGTCCCTGATTTTGAAACACATATCGGTCTCTCTGAATCCATCCGAAAACTACTTACTTTGGCCAGAAAGGTGGTGAATTACACTTAATGAATAATGACAATAATTAAGAGTTATACACTTCTTTTACTTCAGAAAATGTGTATTAATTCATATGCTCTGATTCTCTCAATGTCTCAACTTAATAGCACTAATATTTTAAAGGTGTCCCTGATTGTCCCTGACTTTTTCTTGACTTTTCCCTGAGTCTGTTCAAATATGTACCTGAGTGGTTGAGAGGTCTGGCAGAGGCAGAAACATAGAGGCATATCAGCCTTTCTGCTGTTACACACTGTGCAAATAGCTTTGGAAGGAGTTTTGGAAGCATACCCTTATGTAGGAATACAACACTGAAATACAAATGGATGTAGCCATGTACTGGTAGCAACCAACTGTAAGAATGCCATTGCTCTATTGCTGAAAAGACCTGTGTGGTGCATAGACAAAAAATAACAGGCTATTCTCTGGCTATCATGTGGATAGGTCCACAGTTGGGAGTTACGCAGACAAACTACTTGCCTTGATAAACTTACATGTACAAGGCAACCCTGTAGATCCAGCAAGATAAAATCCACACAATACGCTCTCTGTAATTCTGCAACCCTACCCAAATGTAGAATATACCTGTGTGTGCAGGGTCTACCAAGGATGTAGGTAAGCATACCCACAGTACTGAAATGTGTCCAGTTTTTCTGAGCAGCTTGTGCTAATGTCAACACTAAAAAAGCACAAACTGTTTAGAACTGAGTAAATGAATATTCACAGTATCACAGTTCACAAGCAATTCTTGTGCCAAAGGAATACATCTCAATAACTAGCTTTGTATGGCAGTTAATTGTAACAGTTGAAAAGAAAGTACATCTTTCCATGTATCTTGGGGTAGCATTTTGAGGGGTGAGTACATTTCTACACTGACAAGCGGGTACTGGAAGCAGCAACATTAGGTCTGAGTACAAAATGTAAATCTCTGGCTACACCCCTGGCTTCTGATATAAGAACTATACCAAACGTCTGCCATAAACAATGATGTCCACAGCAAATAAGGATGATCTCCATCTTGGAAAGCTGAAAGGGCCATGCCTACATGAGTCAGCAATTTATAGTACTGGGTTGCTATGACAGTGATTACTGCAATTACTACACAGCAGGCTGCATGCAATTAGCAAATGGTGGCCACTAACTGGTGCAGAGGCCATCACATGCTCATGTGCAAATTCCTACAAAAGCAGGCTACAATCTCTGCCAACAAACTCAATCACTCTATTGCAGAGACTGACAGAAAGAGAGAGACAGAGAGAGAGAGAGACAGAGAAAAGGAAAAAGAAATATTACCAAATCATATAAAGGAAAGGTATGTGACCCATATGTATTTACTGGCATGTAGAAGATGTTTTTGAAGAACAGTTTACATAATGTATACCATTCATATGTGGCAGCAGTACTTCTTTATGCACAGATGTTCTGCTTAACTACTGCTATGGACAATATTGTGTGTACCTGTGGGCAGTGGGACATACCTGTGAAATGTGTAGCTCAGCATTAAATGTCAAAGATCTGATCCATGTTATCTGTGTTCTGTACAGTAGTGTGGCCAATGGCTGTTGGGGGTATTAGCGCTGACATTATATAAACATAGGTGTGACAGAACAACACATGCATGATAGTCATATTAAAGTGTAGCTTAGTATTGGCAACTGCTGTAGCAGTCTAGTATGCTTATCTAGCATCTGTTGCCATATATACCCCCCAAATGTTAGTGTGTGTTCATATGTGACACCTGTTTATGTTGCAGGAAGGCCCAACAGTTCAGCTGTGAGGTCCAGGGACTTACAGTGTGTACCTTGTGTGTGTATGCCACACACATACGGAGAAATATATATGTGTCATATATATTCACAGCTGTATATGTGCATAGAGCAGGGTACATATTGCAACTGTTTGTGAAGGGGGGAGATATATATGTTGGTGAAGGTTAGTATGAGCATATTTGTATGTAGGTTTTAGTGTGTGACAAACAAGACAGCATACAGTGCTGGTATATGACATGTGGTGGTTAAACACTGTGGGTGGTTTGTTCAGTTTGCAATGTTGAAGCCAGTAAGGCCTGCTAAAGCTACCTGGGCTGTGAACACCTTCAATTCATTCATCCCAAGACTGTGCAATTTTATTACATTACTGTACACCTTACATCCTTTGTATATTTGATATTCTCACTATGAAAGGTGACATGTATATGTGCCCACATATATATATGTATATGTAGACCAATGGATATATATATATAGTTATATATACTCATACACACCTATATCTACTTGTTGCAATATATTCTCTGTACTGTTGACTGACTGTGATGGTCAATATGTTTGTGAATGCATCAAAGATATGTATCTGTGGGATAGCTTAGTGGGAAACGGTTTATGTCATGGTATTATGGGTCCTTGCTTTGATCCTAGCAAAGGCTGTGTATTCTGTTGCTAGGCAGAATAAGTGCAATTGCATACAGTGTGATTAAGTCCCTTGGTTTTAGCTAGAGTGTGTCATTGGAGGCTAAAGCACTACATCTATGATTATTGATTGGTACCGATGTTGAATGCAAATCCTGTGTGTACTGTAGTACTACTTGAAGCTCTGGGCCTGTACAGCAAAGTATGGTGTATGTCCACATTGCTTGCATCCACTGTTTTGTGTGGTCCCTGTATTCATCACAGATTACATTTCTCAAGATTAAGGTTGTGTAAGTACTGACACACAGTACTGTATAGTACACACTGAAAGCTTATCTGGGTTGTCATACCTTTGTGTCCTGTAATTATGTCTGATGTGTGTGTGGGTATGTCTGTAACATGTCCTTTGACATATGTGTGGTAAAACATATAACTGCGTATCTAGCAAAATTCATAGTGTACTACAGCAGTATGCAACCTATATTCCCAATTGTGCACATATTTTGGCCACTGGTTTGCCACTAACAAGTTGTGTGGTATAATAGTAATACATTTACTGGACCTTACACTGATTGTGATGGATGATATATTTCTTTACACCTCAGCTTGATGTATATCTGCTGTGGCTAGGTGGTGCATCGTGTTGCATACAGTGTGCCAGGTACTCTTGTATAGTCTTATATAGTGATTTTATTTTTTTGCTGTGCAGAACATGGTTCATTAGATAGAGAGTGAGCAAGGCACTTTCAAGCAGTTGTGGGGTGAGCAGTGATAAGTGGCAGTTACAGTGTTTCACTCTCGGTTAGCTTATAGGTTGCTATATATGGCAGTCCAGTGATATCTGTACTGTATAATGTTAAATGTCCATATGACTTGCTCAGACATATTTTTGTATTTATGTCTTCCAGGGTTCATAGCCCATTGCAGGAACCCCAGTTATAGTAGTGCTGAAGATGAAATCATTACTAGCAGTATGATTCAGCACTACCGTCTCATGTTCTCACCAACCAGCCAGGACCAGCAGGAGTGCACTGCAATGTGGAAAGATGTACGCAGGGTCAATGAGGTAGGCCTGCATAACCGGACATATGAGCAGGTACACCACCACTGCAGTGATCTTCTCAGACATGTCCGTCAGTGTGCTGCTGATGTGCGTAGACAACAGCTTGCAACAGGAGGTGGTGTTAATATCCATCCCCCCCTCACCAGAGTGGAGGAGCTGCTCCTAAGCCTGGTGGCACCTGCCAAAAAACAACAGCAGCAGACATACAGCATGATGGAGGTTGGAGCCACCCAGCAAGCACACATGGAGCATGCAGGTAACATGGTATATCTGTAGACTACTGTTATCTGTATTGGTAGCCCATGCATATGTGAGATGTGGGGTGTGTCGTTCAAAGATGTGGAGCCTGTTGTGCAATACTGATCATTTGGAACATAATCTGTAGACCTGTGAATGTCAACTGTTGTTGTACTCTAAGATTGCAAACACACAGTAGCAATACCACAGTTGTGGCCACTGAAAAACTGTCTCATCTCTATGTAGGTCCCTCTGGGGTGACATCAAGGCAGCGGACAGATGCTGCTGAGTGTGTTCTACATTTATTATTGTAAATAAAAAGTGCATGTCATAGTTAAGGTGTAGGCCATGTACCCATGTAACACACCTACCCATAATGCATGCTGTGCATGTTTGGTGTAAGAGCACGCACATCTTACTATTATGATTAGCTGCCTCAAACACATGCAATACCCAGACCATCTTAAACAAATGTGGCTAGACTGTAGTGACCACTGGACAGGCACAGTTTATACTCAACATGCACATAACATACACATCTATGTCATACACAGAGCATTTTAACATGCTTACACATAAAGGATTCCCAAACCCTCTGTAAAGACACACACCAGTATCCAAAATCTCATCCACACATTACACATAATATACCTGCAGGGTAGAGGCCTATCATGGGGCATTTAAACACTCTGCAACACACTACACATTCATGTCAGGGAATGCTCCTTATTGGCCTCCTTACAAACTCATGTGACAACTGGTTGTGAAATGGTGAATTTAGCCAAGGTAGTACATTTATGGCACAGCATGATTAGTGCTGGTTTGGGAAACATTTGTAGCCTTGAGTGACCACTTGATGCTTCATGATGATGGCCTATGGTACTATACCTTATCCAGTTATTGTAACCACAGTACTACACATAGCTTTCATTGTTATACACCTTAATGTTGCGTGTGTGCACACATATGCACCTCTAAACAGTATGCATACCAATCACCATTTGCACAACTGACACATATATGTCTTGTGATGCTATTGAGTGGCTAGGTCATATGACACACATTGGGTATATGTAGTGTTTAAACATGCAGTTGTGTTTTAGCATGCCATGTCATGGATGAGACTGATCTACACTCACCATAAGTACCGTACATTGGGTATGTGGCCGAATGGTATTCCATCAATTATCCATGCACCATTGATAATGTTTTGTGAATACTCCTCATGCATGTGCTAAAAATGTGTCCACAATTATTTGCTAAAGACACAGAGGTTGTAATCAGCATTGGATACCTATCTGACACACAGATACACATCCAGCAATGGTATGTACACCTGTGAGTTATGGTGCACAGTACATTACAGGGTTATGAATACCTGCACAGCAATGTTGTGTCCATGTATGCATTGTGTTCCAGGGGGAGGGCCATCACCTAATAACAAAACACATGCATCAAAGCCATGTATACTGTTAGTAACAAGGACTGACTACACTTGCACTGCATGCTGTTGAGCAGCACATGTCCTGCATGCTGACATGTGTAATATGACTGTTTTGCTTGTGATATTGTACCCCACTATCACCTGCTATTGTGTAGGTTCTGTGATTGCTGGTGTTATAGTATGCCATGCACATGCATGAGGAGTATTCACAAAACATCATCAGTGGTGCATGGATAATTGATGGAATACCATTCGGCCACATACCCAATGTACGGTACTTATGGTGAGTGTAGATCAGTCTCATCCATGACATGGCATGCTAAAGCACAACTGTACTAATTTAAAACAACTAGACTGGCTTGAATTTTAGCAGCAACTAAAAATTAATCAACTAGGCCTAGCCCATCAAATTCTTTATCAACCTGACAAAACACCTATACTATCCACTCTTATTCACCCATACCATAACCTAAAGTCCCTAAGATCTGCACACAAACTTCTTATAGATGCTGTCAAGTCAAACAACAAGGCCGGAGACTCTCTTTTCTCTAACACTGTTGGAAAAGATTGGAACCTGCTTCCCTTTGAACTTTCGTCTATTCCCTCAAAATCTCTCTTTAAAAAGAAACTCAAGCTATACCTCAAAACACAATGGCTGTACCCCTGTACTAATCCTGACTAACTTTATTTCTTGACCCCTGACTATACTTCACATCTGTAATACCCAAATTCTATGTCAAATTAGCATCCACTGATCTATAACTCCTTCTTACTATCTATGAAAAAAAAAAAAAAGTGTACTTACTTTTCTTCTTACTTTCCTATATCCCTACTCTCTGTACATTTTGTAGTATTCTCCATGTATGTCATGTGCTACAATATTTTTGTTTATTTCCTAACTACTGCATGTTTATATCTTATAACTATGTCACTAGTAACAATGTCTTAATTGTATCTAATTTTATCTGATTACTTTACATGTATTTCTTTAATGGGATTTTATTTAGTATCATTAGAATTTTTAATTTCGGAGCTTATCTCTCCGGGCCTCTACTGAAAATGGACATATATCCAGCTAGACTAGCCCGGTCAACAAATGTAAAATAAAATAAACTAAAATAAATAAATAAATGTGTGTCTGCTTTAGGGAGGAGTGTATTTTTGTGTGTGTGCATGTGTGCATGTGTGCATGTGCGCATGTGTGCATGTGTGCATAAAGCATGTGTGCATGTGTGCATGTGTGCATGTGCACATGTGTGCATGTGTGCATGTGGTCTGAAGTCATGTTTAGGTCTTAAAGTGTTTCCTGTTTTCCTCTCACAGGTGCCGAGGTGGGGCTGGTTCAGTACAACAGGGAACCTGATGTTACTGAGACAGACAGTGATGATGAGGATAGGTGTGTTGAGGCACAGGCAGATTTGTCAGGGTCTGTTGTTGGGCCACCAATTGACAGTACACAAGTCTCCACCCCATCCATGCACACAGTCATACTGCCTGTACATCCATCATCACCATTGCCCTTAGCTGAGGGACAGTGTACGGTTGGCACTGGCCAGGACAATGTGGTATCTATGGCACATGTATCAGGACACAGCAGCCATAGCCAGATGTCTGGAATGGTACCACATAGGCAGATGTCCAGGGGTTCTCGTCAGAGCACTGCTGGTCATCATGCCCCTGGCAGACGTGTCACACCTCTTTCTACCGCACACATGTTCCAGGCTGTCATGGAGGCACAGACACGAATGGAGCGGTACACTAGACAGGGACTAAGGGCACAGAGGGCTCATAACACCTCTGTAAATGACAGTATCCATGACCTAGCAGGTGCCATACGTAACTACACTGAGGTCATTGATAGACATTGGGGTGAGACATTGGATGTCCTCCACAATGTGATGTCCATGTGTCAGGACAGTGCGGGATGGTTGAGATGTTGACTCGGATGTATGCCAGCAACATCAGCAGCTGGAGTTTGCCGTGGATGTCCAGCAAGTCACAGCCACTCCTGTAGTGCCAGTACCAGCCCCAGCAATGTTGGGGGGGCTGTCCATAGACTGTCCTAGCAGACCATGTGCACATAGCTCCAGCCAGTCCCAGCAGGGACCTGGATCCAGTGGACATATGTCAACCTCTTCGGATAGTACCCAATCTGGATTAGTACCTGATACTGTCTGTAGCACCCCTGCCAGGCACAGGTTCTGTATCCATGGCCAGAGATGGTGATCTGTAAAGCCTGCCAGGTACAGTCTGTAGCTGTCTCACAAATCCCTGTATATGGCAGTCACATGGTGGAACTGTGTGCATGCAGATACACACACATAAACCAGAAACCTAGGGCAAACACATACTCGCACACATTACATCAACATTGGCCAAAAACAGTAGTCATGGCCCTCAAACACACACTCACACACGCATGTCGATTGTATGGCTCAGTGTAGGCCTCTGGCAAACCAACAACACACCCTGTGCATATGATGAAACCTGTACCACCTCCTGTCATCTGTAACATTGATGCAGGAACAGGCTAACATGGTGCTGATGTACAGGGTGACTAATAAACTATAGCAATGGTTGGATGTGTAGCATGTTGTCAGCAGTAAAGTGTAATGATATCCTTGAAGGTATAGCTGAGCAGGCATGATGCATTAAAGCTGTAATTAGCAATGTTGTATTGTTTTCACCAGTGTTTATTACAATTGTGTTTTGTTTGCCCATGTGCCACTTGGCCGATGCGTGTAGTTGTGTCAGCATGCATTATACAGTGGACAGTATGTGTGGGGTGTGTGCAACACAGGTTTGCAGGTGTCCATTTGTGAACATGGTAGAGGTGCACTGTCTGCATGTACATGCATATTGGACACATGGGCAGGGTGACATGCCCTGTATTGGCCAGTGTTAACACTCCATAGTTTTTATTGATGGCCAGTATGCATTGTACTATACACATTTTGGAACCTGAGTACACATGTGTGTGTATGACACGGGTTGACACTGTGCTGTGGGTGATGCTGTTGTTGCTATCTGTCATTGGTTTGCATTACTAAGGTTAACACTGTCCCAGCTGCATAATCCTTTAGTAATGCACACTGTTCACCTACAGGGTTGCGTGGACCATGCTATCACAGACACAAGAAATTCTCACTTATACAGTAAAAGTGCATTAGTCTCATGGACCCCTGCCATAAACTAAATATATAATAGAAGGTGTGAAGTTGTACCAAAAAAGAGTTACATACCAAGAAGGGATAACCTCTCTGGTCAGTATCATTGGTAAAATACAATCCCTCAATAAACATACAAGGCAAGCTTCAAAATACAAAATGGCAAGAATTCCAAAGACAACACTAAAGCTTTCTTTAGTGTTGTGTATAATCTACAGGGGAAATCTCAGATTGGGTCACAGTTAATGTAAATGGTCACAATGTACACTTATCTGACTGACATTACCAATTTCTTGTCAGACAGTTTGAATGTGGATTTCACCACCCTGTTGTTACACAAGGGCCACATTTCCAGACCTGAAGAATGTAAAACCTGATGATTCACAGACACTCTAGTTAAAACATCTCTTTACCAAAGTACAAACCACAGTGGCAATGGTACTGGACAGTGCCCCTGGCTGTGTCATACACAAGCTGACATATGAAGTCACCACTCACCTAAACACTCTGTCCAGATGCAGCCTCTATACAGGTTACATACTTGTGGAATGACGCATGGTAATGGTGTTCACAGTCCACAAGGGTTGAGCTACAACGTCTTCTTCTTCTTCTCCTTTCGAATGCTCCCATTAGGGGTCGCCTCAGTAGATCATTTGTTTCCATTTCTTCCTGCACCCTGCATCTTGCGCTGTCACACTATCCACCTGCATGTCCTCTCTCACCACAACCATAAACCTCATCTTAGGCATTCCTCTTTTCCTGTTACCTGGCGGCTTCATTGTTAGCATCTATTTCACAATATACTCTGCATCCCTCCTCAGCACATGTACAAACCAACTTAATCCTGCCTATCTGGCTTGGTCTACTAACCTTCAAACCTGGGCTGACCCTCTAATATACTTATTCCTAAACCTGTCCACCGTCGTCACACCCAGTGCAAATGTTAACATAAATTGATTAAGGGTAGAACTACAACAGATCCTGGAAACTCTCACCCTATAAGCCAGACAAATGTTATTGGGAAGGCTATGGAGCACGGCATTATGGAACTCATTAACAGAGACATTATGAACCTGCAAACATTGCACCATACCCACTTAGGTTCTCTAAAGGCCAGATCACCTAGTAGACTTCAAGCCAGTTAACAAGGCTATAGGTGAGTGAGGGGAGGTTCACACAGCCAAGCTATAGCTCTCCAGCAATTCATACCCATCCCACATTCTGGTATTATACATATCCTCAACAGACAGACCATAAACAATTGTTAGATGATGGATTGACAACTGACGCAAAGATGTAGGACACACAGTAACATTTGCAGCCTCCATGTACAATTCTATGCCAGTAACAAGTGGTATTCTCCTGAACTCCGTCCTGGAACCACTCCTGTTTGGCATATAGCTTTCTTAGGTACAAGCAAACACAGTAGGGATATGTCTGCCCACGTCTGATGAAAATGCATACTGTGGGCTATACTTTATTCTCCAGATGACACACACATCCACCAAAAGGGTATCATAGAGACAGATACCTGGTGTCAAACTCATGCTGTAAAGCTGTAAGCCAAAGAAAGCATAGTTATCCACTTTTAGAAAACAAAGTATCCCCAGAGTACAACGTAGGTAGTAGCCCCCAAAATGTGGAACAGGTACTAATGTATACATAAAGCCATGTGTTTAGTCATCTCTCCTTTGTTAATCACATTAACAAAGGGTTTTGGAAATCCCTCTGTGGAGCACATAAGCAATAAAGGGTTTGCATGCAGATCCACAGAGGTTGTTGCACACCTATAATGATTAGCCATCTTTGCCAGACTTTGCTTGCTTTGGAAAAGGATTCAAATATACCTCAAGCATACACCCTCATTCTCACTCTTCAATAGAAACTGTGATGAGTGGATGTGAAACAAAAGACATAGCCCAGGGATCACTGCAGTGGCTAAGCTTGTCACTAGTATACAGAAGTGACCAAAGGTCTGAAAAGTGCCAGCATGCTCTGGCAAGGATAACAGATGCATTCATGGAGAAAGCAGAGTACCCACCTATGAAATAATTGAGGTCACATGTATGTACATGGCTTTGCCCCACAGCTACCTTACATGTGTAATGCACATACAGTTTCATTGTGATATTTCATACACTAGAAAAATCGAAACCCACTCCACATTGACCAACGGTGTCACACACTCTCACACATGCACACACTCTTCATGTGTGAGATTCAAATTCCTTTCTGCATACATTATGATACTACAGAAATATGCATTTACATGATGCGCTATACACATTACTAGGATTTCTTTTTTCCACAGGTATATTTGTGAGTAGTCTCCAAAAAGGTTGCGCCTCCCCAGAGAGACACACACAGTTGGCAAGTGCAGGATTCAAACCCCTATCTAACTATATTATGATACTACAGCAGTATGCATTTACACAACACATTATACACATTACTGGAATTTCTTTTTTCCACAGGTATATTTGTAGGATGGTGGCATCATCAGACTTGACAAAGATGAGTATACCACTTTTAAGGGGTGCGAGTAGTATATTTGTAGGATGGTGATATCATCAGACTTGACAAAGATGAGTATACCACTTTTAAGGGGTGCGAGTAGTCTCCAAAAAGGTTGCTTCTCCCCAGGGAGACACACATACAGTCGGCAAGTGCAGGATTTGAACCGCTATCGAACTACACTATGATACTATAACAGCACGCATTTACACAACACACACTACACATCGCTGGGATGTTTCCTTTCCACAGGTATATTTGTAGGATGGTGACATCATCAGACTTGACAACGATGAGTATACCACTTTTAAGGGGTGTGAGCAGTTTCCAAAAAAGTTGCTCCTCCCCCAGAGAGACACACCCACTCACACACAGTTGGCAAGTGCAGGATTCAAACCCCTACCTAGCTATATTATGCTATTACAGCAGTACACATTTACACAATGCACTATACACATTACTGGGATTTCTGCTTTCCACAAGTATATTTGTAGGATGGTGACATCATCAGGCTTGACAAAGATGAGTATACCACTTTTAAGGGGTGTGAGTAGTCTCTAAAAAGGTTGCTCCTCCCCAGGGAGACACACACACTCACACACAGATGGCAAGTGCAGGATTCCACCACCTATCTTACTACATTATGATACGACAGCAGTACACAGTTACATGACACGCTATACACATTACTGGGACATCTCCTTTCCACAGGTATATTTGTAGGATGGTGACATCATCAGATGACAAAGATGAGTATACCACTTTTAAGGGGTGTGAGTTGTCTCCAAAAAGGTTGCTCTCTCCCCAGGAAGAGAAAGACACACACACACACACACACACACACACACACACACACACACACACACACACACACACACACACACACACATGCCCACCACACGCACATGCACACACACACACAGTTGGCAAGTGCGGTGCTCTTAATCCAAACTAACTATGTCTTTACACTTCAGCAAGCAATATGGAGTTACAGGGTGCAATACAGACATTACTTGCTGACAGTTTGCCCAAAGGTTTTTTTCAGATTTGCTAACCTCAGCAGGCTTATCATACTAGGTGTATTGTGAGTGTATTGTATGCATAGGCCATGACCATATCATATATGGGTTGATGCACCACATGCTGGCACACACAGGGTCAAACCAGTGGCTAATCTCTGTCAACCCAATACTGGACAATACAGTCAGGAGGAGTAGGGTCATACAACCACAACACCAACTGTCTTACATAGACCTACAATATAAGCACCAGCAAAACACACACATAAATACACATTACCATACTCGAAGAATACAAATATTAATCTGAAAAAGAGAGAGTGTCCTCCTAAGCAGACAAGCAAGCAACATGCACCTCCAAGCACACGTCAGAAAACACATAATACACCAAAGCAGTGTGCCTCACAACAGGCCGTAAGGCAAAACAACATACCCAACACACTAGTAATAGGTGACTTCATAGTCAGGCACACAGATGTTCCACTCATTCGGCTGGACAAGGGGAAGGTTACTGTCAGTTGTCTGTCAGGTACTATGATCCACCACATAACACAAGCACTTACATCACTCCAGAACAGGTACATATATGACGTGTTCTTTGTACATGTCAGTGTGAATGATCTGAGACATACCTCCCAGGACAACATGACAAGAGATATATAGTAGCTCTATGATTATGTAGCTCAGGCTGGTATGACCCTGACCTTGAGTATCATCTTACCTTCACCTACATGATACTGCAATATAACAGAAAGACGATAAACTTCAACAATTGACTGAGCTTCTGGTGTCACTCAAAGGGGATCCAGTCTCTGTCTGCCTGTGATGACAAGATAGACAAGCCTCGTTGATTCACTACAGATGGTTTGCACCTGTCGCCCCTATGCTTCTATGAACATTGGCCAAGGCTCTTGCTGTCCCCATATTACCTTTTTTAGGCAAGGCTCAAAGGTTCATAGGTTCAAAGGTTCATAGGTAGGTTCTAGGCTATCTGCCCTGGGGCCTATACAAGCCCAGACAAAAAGGTACCCTGGCTTTTGCCACCCAAGAAATTTATTTTCCTGTGCTACTGTCAAGCAGAAACACAGAAATGATCCCCAGGGTGAATTTGCTATTTCTCATCCAGTCATCAAGATTTGTCTTAAAGAGTGCTAATGAAGAGCTTTGTTTGATATAGATAGGTAGTTTATTCCGGAGTATGGGAAGTCTCTGGGACAGGAATCTATCCCTCCAGCATGTTCTGTTTATTGTGGTGACAACGTTTAGGTCCCTAGAGAGTGTAGGTTCATCGGTTCATAGGTAGGTACTAGGCAATCTGCCCAAGGGCATTTATAAGCCTAGCCAGAATGTGTTGGCTTTCACCTCCCTTTTAAATTAGTTTCCTGGGCCTCTGTCTAGCAGGGCCACTGAAGTGATCCAAGGGGTAAATTTACAATTTCCCATCCACTCGTCATGATTCCTCTTGAAGAGAGTCAGCGAGGGGCTCTGCCTAACATAAACTGGGATTCTATTCCAGAGTGAGGGAAGTCTCTCGGACAGGAATCTATCCCTCCAGCACGTCCTGTTTATTGCTGTGCTGAGATTTAATTCACTGGAGCATGTGGATCTAAGAGATTTGGTTTTCTTGTGGTGGAGCATGTCCGTGAATTCCGGGTTGGACATGCCCTTATACGTCAGGCATAGATCACCTCTGAGCAGGCAGTAAGCAACCGAGTAGAGCTGGAGTTTCTTTAGTCAAGCTGCATAGGGTATCTCTTTGAGGCCCATGATCCTCTTGGTGAGGTACTTCTGTGGTCTTTCCAGCTGTTGCATGTGCCAGTTAAGGTATATACCAAATGGGGCATTGTACTCTACTATGGGCCTAATGAGTGATGAGTAGAAGGGCAAAATGACCTCTCTTGATCTAGAGGTGAACCCTTTCTTGATTAGGTGGGCTACACAGAAGGAATTTCTAACCACTTTGGCAATGTGATTATCAAAGGAGAGGTTACTTTCTACCTGGGTCCCCAGGTCCCTAATTACATTTTCCATACCTAGTGGATTACCACATATGTGGTAATTCGTGGGCACTTTGTTTTTTCCAAAGGGGATGACTATCCATTTTTTGAAATTCAGCTTGAGGCCATGGTTTTGACACCAGGTATCTGTCTCTGTAAGACCCTTCTGGAGGATGTCTGTGTCAGCTGGAGAGTTGATTATGGCCCCCAGTTTGCAGTCATCTGTAAACTTGGTCAGCCATAGTCTTTCTGTACTTGCCTGTACCATGGAGAAATATATACCAAACAGGAGGGGTCCCAGGACTGAGACCTGTGGGACACCACTTGTGACTGGTTTAGAGTCAGACATGGCACTGGCAACTCTGACCATGTGTGTTCTATCCATGAGCCAGTTGGCCACCCATCTCATGACATAGGGGTTAATGTTCAAGCTGGTAAGCTTGTCAATGATGCCAGAGTGGGGAATGGTATTGAAGTCCTTAGTGAGGTCCAGGTAGGCTGTGTGGACTACCTTCCCTTCATCTATGGCCTTGGTAACTGTTTCAAAGAAGTCAACTAGGTTTAGGAGGCAGGATCTGCCTTTAATAAAGCCAAACTGGGTAGGGTCCAGTGTCTGGCGGTTCCCAATGTCTCTGTTTATGAGTTCCATGATAATTCACTCCATAGCTTTGCAGACCAGGCTGGTCAGGCTTATAGTGATAGTTCCCAGGTTCTGTTGTGGCACCACCTTTGTGGAGCGGGATGACTGTTACTGTACGCCATTCTTTGGGTACATAGCCTGTGGTAAGGCTGAGTCTGAACAGTGAATTTAGGTGAGGGTTTCGTTCCTTTTGGAGCTCGTGTAAGACGCAGCCTGGGACACCATCCGGTCCCATTGATGCTGTATTCTTAGCTTTGGAAAGGGCTGTTTTTACCTGCATGTCAGTGATGTCTGTGGCTCTGCATTCTTCTGGGATGGACATGGGCCCTTTTGGGCTGGGGGTGTGAAGTTTGCACTGAACTTGTCTGCCAAGATGTTGGCAATGTCAGTTGGTTCAGTGTGTTTTTTGCCATTTTGCAGTAGCTCAGAGCATATCTGAGAGTCGCCTCTTAAATTTTTGATATAGCTAAAGAAGGCTTTGTGGTTATCTTTAGATTCCTTGGCAATTTTTCTTTAGAAACTGGCCTTGGATGATTGTATGAGCAATCGTAGTTTCTTGCTAATAATGATCAGCGATGTCTTTCCTTTTTGGAATTTTGCTCTATCATGTAGTAGTTTACTCCTTCTGTTGTATAACTTATTTATGGCTGGGGACCACCAGACTGGTTTCCTCTTTTTGGAGGAGTGAGTCTTGGTTTTACTTGGGATGGCTCGATCCATGCATCCCTGTAGATGCTTATAGAATGCACTTCTAAAGGATTCTACGGATTGGATAGCATTATCCTGTAGCAAGGGGGCTTTGAAACTTTCCTTTTCGGTCTTGAGAAGTGTGAAGTTTGCTTTTGAAAAGTTTTTCACAGTGGTTTCCTTGACTGGGGGTGGGTCGGGATGTGGATGTCCAGTGTGATTACTTTATGATCTGATCTTACCAGCAAGGAGTTTACCTCTGGTGTGGAACACTGATCCCCCATGTTGGTGATGATCAGTACCAGTATGTTGTCAACTCTAGTGGACGTGGTGACCATCTGTTCCAGGGCATTTGAGTTTATAATCTCTAGAAAGCGTTGGGCAAAGGAGTTTGTACTTGAGTAATTCTCCCAGTCAATGTTTGGGTAGTTGAAATCTCCCAATATCATGGTGTTTGGTAGGACCTTTATATTTTCCAGTGTTCTCAGGAATGCTGAGTGAGGGTCCTGAGACAAGGTAGGTGATCTGTAGCAGGCTACAATCTGATAAGCAGCTTTGCCCACTGTTAGTTGCATTTGGATGGTCTCCGAGGCCTCGTGCTGTGCCACTAACCTGGAGGTGTGGGTATCCTTTATGAAAATGTATACACCCCCTCTTTTTGTATTTTGGTCTGGGTTTTGGGGCTGAAGCTCAGAGGGAATGGGATTTCTTTAAGTTGAGCATGTCCAACATGTGTTTGACATAGCTTTGTATGTTAGGCAGAGATCACCTCTGAGTAGGTGATATGCGACAGAGTAAAGTTGGAGTGTTTTGAGACGGTCTGTGTAGGGCATGTATTTGAGGCCAGTAATCCTCTTTGTGAGGTATTTCTGTGGGCTTTTCTGTTCTTGTAGATGTCTTGTGAGGTACATACTAAAAGAGGCGTTGTACTCTATAATGGATCTAATGAGTGATGAGTAGAGGGGAACGATGACCTCTTTTTTTCTGCATGAGAAACCTTTTGTGATGAGGTGTGCCATGTAGAAGGATTTCCTGACTACTGTGGTGATGTGATTATCAAAGGAGAGACTACTGTCCACCTGTGTCCCAAGGTCTCTTATCACACTTTCAGTGTTAATTATACTACCACTTATGTTGTAGTTCATGGGTACAGAGTTTTTACCAAAGGGGATGACAATGCACTTTTTGGCATTGAGCTTGAGGCCATGGCTTTGACACCAGGCATCTGTCTCAGTGAGGCCCTTTTGTAGGATGTCCACATCGTTAGTAGTTTCGATTATGGCTCCTAGTTTGCAGTCATCTGGGAACTTCATTAGCCAAAGAGCTTCTGTGTTAGCCTGTACTTCAGGGAATTAGATACCAAACAGGACAGGACACAGGACTGAACCCTGTGGTACTCCACTTGTCACTGGTATGAAGTCGGATTTGGAGCCTGCTCCTTTCACAGTGTGGGTTCTGTCAGTGAGCCAGTTGGCAGCCCATCTTGTGACATAGGATTATACCTAGTTTAGTGAGTTTATCTATAATTCCAGAGTGGAGGATGGTGTCAAAAGCCTTGGCAAGATCTAGATAGGCTGTGTGAACCACCTTACCCTTGTCTACGGCTTTGGTGACTGCTTCAAAGAAGTCTATCAGATTTAGGAGACATGATCTGCCTTTTACAAACCCAAACTGGTTGTGGTCCAGAGTTTGGAGATTACCAATGTCTTTGTTTATAAGTTCCATGATAATACGTTCCATGGCCTTGCAGACCAAGCTCATCAGGCTAATGAGGCGCTAGTTCCCAGGGTCCTTGGTGGCTCCCCCCTTATGTAGTGGGATAACTGTCGCTGTGCGCCATTCAGCAGGCACA
This sequence comes from Protopterus annectens, assembly GCF_019279795.1. Lineage (NCBI taxonomy): Eukaryota > Metazoa > Chordata > Ceratodontiformes > Protopteridae > Protopterus > Protopterus annectens. The sequence goes on from NC_056728.1 coordinate 403,082,828, forward strand.
AAGCCTGAGGTGAGACTATGATTGAACATGGTACTTAGGTGTGGTGCCAGTTTGTTCTGTAGTTCGTGTAGAACGCAGCCTGGGATGTTATCTGGTTCCATGTATGCTGTGTTCCTGGCTTTGGAGAGTGTGTTTTTTACCTGTGCAGCCGTGATGACAGCAACTTTGCATTCTTCCTGTATAGAGATGGGCTCTTTCATGGGTGAGAGGGGGGCAAAGTTAGCACTGATCCTATCTGCCAGGATGTTGGCAATATCAGTTGGGTCTGTATATTTAGTGCCATTGTGCTGTAACTCAGAACAGATCTGAGTGTTGCCATTGAGATTCTTGACCTAGCTATAGAATGCTTTGTGGTTGCCTTCAAAATCAGTGGTGATTTTTGTTTTCATAACTAGCTTTGGAGGATTTTATCAGGGATCGCAGCTTCTTACTGAGGCTGACCAGGGAGCTCCTCCACTCATGGGATTTCACCCCCTTTTGCAACACTTTCTTCATTCTGTTGTACAGTTTGTTTATGGCAGGGGACCACCAGATTGGCTTCCTTTCCTTGGAGGATAGCATCTTGGTTCTGTTTGGGATAGCATGATCCATGCACTCATGTAAGTGCTTATAAAGTGCAATTGTGTAAGATTCAGTAGTCATAACTGTATTGTTCATCTGCATGGGTGTCCTGAAGTTCACCACTTCTGTCTTAAGAAGCATGAAGTTGGCTTTGGAGACATTTTTAACATAGTTTCCTTAATGGGGGGTGGGGGCAGAATGTGGATATGTAGGGAAATTAGCTTATGGCTAGATCGGACCAATGAGGTGTTGACTTCAGGTGTGGAACACCAGTCACTCAGGACAAACCAAACCCTGTAACCAACACAAATAACCACAAAGTGAGCTAAATGCTACTCATTGCCAGAAGTCTCAGCCTCCAAATGCACACACTCAAGGCACTTCTCAGTATGGAGAATATTGATATCTGTGCAGTAACAGAAACCCAGTTCAAGGCTCCAGAGAGCACAGCAGCACTACCAGGATACTATTCATTCCATACCTTCCAGCATCAGAACCTGGATCATAGCACATAGGGTGGGGATGTATCCATATTCATCAAGGATACCTACACCTCTCTCTACATCCTCTCTACAGGATATGTACCAATAGAATGTTGCACAGCAATGTTCTTTCCACTCCACAGGGGTGGGGCCACAAAAGACCCTTGGCATTCATGCTCTATGAGCCTGATGAGTCTGATCTGCAAGGCAATGGAGCCAATCATAAGGGAAGTCAACAATAAAGACATTGGGAACCTTCACACAGTTGAGGACACCCAGTTTGGCTTCCTCAAATGCAGATCACACCTCCTGAACTGGATGGATTTCTTTGAGACAGTTAACCAGGCTGCAGATGATTGAAATGAGCTCCACACAGCGTACCTATACCTCACTAAGGCCTTTGACACTATTCCCTGGTCAGGTATCATAGAGGAACTCACCAACCTGGGAATGAATCCATACATAACAAGATGGATTACAAACTGGCTCACAGATAGATCCCACAAATTAAGAGTTGCTGGCTACATGTCAGACTCTACACCGGTAACAACTGATGTCCCCCAGGGTTCAGCCCTGGGGTCCCTCCTGTTTGGTATAGACTTCTCAAAAGTACATGCCAAAACAGGAGGGTTGTGGTTGACTAAGTCTGCTGGGAACTGTAAAGTGTTTGCCATAATAGATTCCCCAGATGGCACAAATATTCTCCAGATGGGACTCTATGAGACAAATGTGTGGTGACAGAATCATGGCCTCAAGCTCAATGTGGAAGAATGCATAGTAATCCTCTTTGGTGAAAACAAAGTACCCACAAACTACCACATAGGTGTTACCCCATAAAAACTGACAAGGTAATAAGGGATCTGGGGACACAAGTCGATAGTCATCTTTCCTTTGACAACCATGTTGCCAAAGTGATTAGGAAATCCTATGTGGCCCATCTAATCAACAAAGGGTTTGCATCAGGATCAAAAGAGGTAGTGGTGGCCCTCTACTCTTAAGTCATCAGACCCATCATTGAGTATAATGCACCATTTTGGATGTACTTGACTAAGCATACCCAGCAGCTGTGGAGACCACAGAGGTACCTCACCAAAAGGATTACTGGCCTCAAACAGTTGTGTTATGGAACATAACTGGTAAAAATAATCTGTTCCCCATTGCGTACCACCTACTCAGAGGCACACTCTGCCTAACATACACAGCCATGTCCAACACATAACTGTTGAACATGCTTCATCTACGGATAACAAAACTGAGTCACACTACACACTCCAGGGATATGAACCTCATCACAACAATGAATACAACATGCTGTTGGGATAGAGTACCATCCCAGACACTTGCCTTACTGTGGAACAGAGTCCCAATGTACATCAGACAGAGCCCCTCACTGACACTCTTCAATAGGAACCTTTATGAGTGGATGGGAAACAGACAATTCATGCCAGGCATCACATCAGTAGCCCCACTAGAAAGGGTCTTAGGGTACTAACTATTAGAACTAGGACTTAGGAGACTACCCAATGGGGGGTGAAAGCTGAACAACTTGCCTAGGCTAATATATGCCTTCGTGAAGATAGTCTACTACATACCTATGAACCTATGTGGCAGGTACATGTCTACAGATAGTAGATCTGTACTTCATTGTACAGTCATGTTGTACAGTAGGCACATGGACCACATACGCTGTTATGCTTACAGATACTGGTGGCTGTTATGTACAGTGGGTGAGATGTGCACCTCATGTCTTTTGTGCCATTGGGATGTGTGCTGGGTGGGACATTCCTGGATGGCTCCCTGTCATGGTCACCTCTTACACACATCTCTGCCCATTCATCTTTGGCTTATTATACTGTGTTCCCCCTATATATATATATATATATATATATATATATATATATATATATAAGTACATAGGTAGGTAATAGGCTATCTGCCTGAAGGCATATATTAGTATGGCCAGAGTGTGCAGCTATCACCACACATGGGGTTAGTTCCCTAGGCCTCTGTGTAGTAGAGCTGATGAAGTGATCCATGGTGTGACAGTTCAGTTTCACATACACTCATCAAGGCTCCTCTGGAAGAGTGTCAGTGAGGGACTCAGCTTAATGTAGGTTGGGAGCCTGTTCCAAAGCAAGGGAAGTCTGTGAGTTAGTAATGTATGCCTCCAACATGTTCTATTTATTGTTGTGATGATGATATCCCTAGAGCATGTGACACAGTGAACTTGGGTTTACTTCAGATAGCGCATGTACATCAGTTCTGCATTGGACATGGACCTGCCTGTTGGGCAGAGATCGCCTGAGTACACAGTATGCAACAGAGTACAGATTGAGTTAAATTCAGTCTTGTTGCATGGGGCAAATGCTTGAGGCCAGTAATCCTCTTGTTGAGGTACTTCAGTGGTCTTTCCAGCTGCTGAAGGTGCCTAGTCAGATTCATCGCAAGTGTGTTGTGATACTCTCTGATGAGTAGAGGGAACCTCCTTTGACCTACATGCAAAGACCTTGGCAATTTGTGGGAACACATAGCATGATTTTCTAACCACTTTGTGAATGTGTTTCTGGAAGAAGAGATAACTATCCACATGTCTCCATAGATCCCTTATTATTACCTCCATATTTAGGGTGTTGGCACCTATGTGGTATTTGTATGACTGTAACTCGAGGCCATAATTTTGACACCACATCTGTCTGACTGAGACCCTTTTTAAGGATATCTCTGCTGTCCCAAACATTGATTATGACAACATTTTTGCAGTCATCCACAAACTTTGCTAACCATAGCCCTCGTGTGTTTGACTGTATTTCTGAAAGGTAAACACCAGACAGGAGGAGTCCCAGGACTGAGCCATGGGGGACAGCAGTTGTTACCAGCTTGAACAGGAGACCACAATTCTTACCTTGTGTGATCTATCTGTGCCCCAGTTGGCAATCCATCAGATGACATATGTGTTTATTCACAGGTTGTTGATTTTGTGGATATGACATGTGAGTGGAATGTTGGAAAAGGGCTTTTCAAGGTCTATGTAGGCCGTGTATAGCTCATTTCATTGATGTATGTCCTGGGTAACTGCCTTGAAAACTGTCTAACAGGTCTGCCCCTGACTAAAGCAAAATGGGTAGGGTTGGGTGTTTGTAGGCTCCCAATAGCTCTGTTTATGAGTTCCATAATGATGGACTCCATGGCCTTGCAGATCAGGTTTATTAGGCCTATAAGACAATAGTTCCCATGGTCTGTTGTGCACGCACACTTGTGGAATGTGCCAAACGTTGCTGTAACCCATTCAACAGTTTCATATCCTGTACAGATTGTGAGTCTCAACAGACTGTTCAGGTGCAGGGTCTGTTTGTTTTGGAGTTCACATATGACACAGCCAGGGAAATCATGCCATCCCATAGACGCCGTGTTTTTAGGTTTGGATAGAGCTGTTTAACCATTGTATGTGTGATTTCTGGGTTTTCACAATCTCTAGGTATGGTAATGGGCCCTTTTGTCAGTGACAGGTGGGTAAATATGTATGAATCTGTCTGACAAGATGTTGGCAATGTCAGTCATGTACATGTATTAATTTAGACTTTGCACTGACTCAGAACATATATGAGTTTACATTGATATTTATGACATAGCAAAAGAAAGCTTCATGGTTCTCTTTGGGCTCTTTGGCAATATTTTTGCCAGAACATGGATTGGATAATGGTAGGAGTGCTCATTGTTTCTTGATGATACTGATCGGAGATTTATTGATCTTCTTTGGATTTTCACTTTCTTTGAACAACTTAGGTACTTGTAGTACATAGTTTGATTATGACAGGGGTCCAATATATTATATGGGTCTGTTTTCATATCACTGTGTGCGCAAGGCAGGATTGGTGAATAGTGACAAGTGTCTGGAGTAAAAACTGCAACTGCCAGATATGTGTGGCCCACTGTTGTACTCAGACATGGCCTAAGTGTGTGAACATGCCCAGTATGACCTTTCAGTATGTTGTTGACTGACATTTGTTTCATTTGTTTAAGTGTGTGGGCATTCCCAGTATGACCTTTCAGTATGTTGCTAACTGAAATTTGTTAAATTTGTTTAAGTGTGTGAGCATGCCCACTATGGGCATATATACTATATATGTGTGTGAAAAATCAAGTTGGTTTTTACTTCAGGGCTCAACTTTGTGTTGTACATCATCAGGAAGCACACTGTGCCTGCAGGGCTTCCATGAGTCAATTTGCATAGACTTATCAACATTTCTACATACGGGGGGACAGCTATTATTTGTACATTTCTACCCGGGGGCACACCTGATTGTTCAGGTGCAGGGTCTGTTTGTTTTGGAGTTCACATATGACACAGCCAGGGAAATCATGCCATCCCATAGACGCCGTGTTTTTAGGTTTGGATAGAGCTGTTTAACCATTGTATGTGTGATTTCTGGGTTTTCACAATCTCTAGGTATGGTAATGGGCCCTTTTGTCAGTGACAGGTGGGTAAATATGTATGAATCTGTCTGACAAGATGTTGGCAATGTCAGTCATGTACATGTATTAATTTAGACTTTGCACTGACTCAGAACATATATGAGTTTACATTGATATTTATGACATAGCAAAAGAAAGCTTCATGGTTCTCTATGGGCTCTTTGGCAATATTTTTGCCAGAACATGGATTGGATAATGGTAGGAGTGCTCATTGTTTCTTGATGATACTGATCGGAGATTTATTGATCTTCTTTGGATTTTCACTTTCTTTGAACAACTTAGGTACTTGTAGTACATAGTTTGATTATGACAGGGGTCCAATATATTATATGGGTCTGTTTTCATATCACTGTGTGCGCAAGGCAGGATTGGTGAATAGTGACAAGTGTCTGGAGTAAAAACTGCAACTGCCAGATATGTGTGGCCCACTGTTGTACTCAGACATGGCCTAAGTGTGTGAACATGCCCAGTATGACCTTTCAGTATGTTGTTGACTGACATTTGTTTCATTTGTTTAAGTGTGTGGGCATTCCCAGTATGACCTTTCAGTATGTTGCTAACTGAAATTTGTTAAATTTGTTTAAGTGTGTGAGCATGCCCACTATGGGCATATATACTATATATGTGTGTGAAAAATCAAGTTGGTTTTTACTTCAGGGCTCAACTTTGTGTTGTACATCATCAGGAAGCACACTGTGCCTGCAGGGCTTCCATGAGTCAATTTGCATAGACTTATCAACATTTCTACATACGGGGGGACAGCTATTATTTGTACATTTCTACCCGGGGGCACACCTGATTGTTACTGTGGGTGTATATGGATGAGGGGTACACCTGACACTTATACACATTTGCTAGGCCTGCACTGCTATGTCAGGTACTCCATTTCAGTCTGTACTGTTGCCTATCGTACTAGCTTGAGCCATACCACTGTACTACAGACCTTAGCTTCCAATTATAAGCATATTAGTTTGTGACTTCATAGCCTACCCAACCCACATCACACTGCCTGGCCTGCTATCTGTCTACATAGGCCTGGGGGAGGTTACTCATATGCCTCTTCAGAGGGCATGATACAGCATTTGTTTGTGTTTGCGTTTGTCTACAATTGTCCAGCTGGCTGTGACTGTTAGGTATGTGACCCCCCCCCCAACTGGTATGTGTAAGTGACTTAAGTTGTGTCTGCACCAGTGAAATGCTGTCATGGCTTAGTGGTTCAGTATTATGACTGTAGCGCACAGTATCCTGAGTTTGAGCCCAGTCACTGCTTTTTATTTTCCTGCTGGACAGACCTGACTGGTTAAGGAACAGTAAAGCAGGTGTGAGCATGTTTACCCGACTTTGTTCGACTTTGCTCGGCTTTGCCCGACTTTGCCCAACGTTGCTCATCGTTGCCCGATGTTGCGCTGGTTAGCGCAATGCGCAGCTATGTGCAATTGTATTTAAATATGCTCAATACTGGTAAAATGTGCTTAGCAGTGCTTTATATTGCTTAAAATAGGGCACTCATGCCTCAGGTGGTGCTGCAGGGCTGTCTATGTCGGATGCACATAGTACACTCCCTATACATGTTTGAAAACAGTTACTGTATGTGCGAGTCAGAGAGAGGTGTCATTTCCAGGGTTCCTACTGAGTCAGTGTATGTGCTATGTGTTGCCTCTTTGCCAAGGCCAGGGCATACTGGGTACACCTTCTTCTGCCTACTGGGGCAGGCTCAGGTTGTTCCTCCTCCGAGTCACGCTGTGCCTGTGCAGGCCTTGGCAATGGTGGGGTTTGGCCCTGCCCCATGCTGTTCCTGCTGCAGCTGCTTCCACAGGATCATATTGTGTAGCATGGCACATACAATAACAATTTGGGTATATGTAGTTGGTGAGTACTGCAAGGCTCCACCAGATGTTTCCAGGCACTGGAACCGTGACTTGAGCATCCCAAACACTTGCTCAATTATGTTTCTTGTTTGTGCGTGTGCCTCATTATGGAGTTCTTGTTCAGGTGTGTGTGCATTTCTGATGGGTGTCATCAGCCACAGCTCAAGTGCGTATCCAGCATCCCTCACTAGGTGACCATCAGGGATGTCCCCATTGGCAAATCTCTGGTACATCTGCGTCAGATGCCAGATGTGGGAATAGTGATAACTTCCAGGTCAGCCAGCACACACATTCATTATTATGCCCTGGGCATCATACACAACCTGGCAGTTGATGGAGGGGAAGCCCTTGCAGTTGATGTAGACCCTACCCCGCTCACCGGGTGGTGCTTTGATGAGTATGTGCGTACAGTCTATTGCACCCACTACCTCAGGGTATTCTGCTATTTGGTGGAAAAGACGCATATTGCTGGCCAATGCCTCACGGGAATTGGGGAAATATACATGGTCACCGACATGTGCTGACATGGCATCCAGGAACTGGTGGAGTACCCTGGATGCTGATGCCTGTGAAATCCCCATCATATCACCAGTTGGTCATATCACCAGATGGTCTCTGGAAGGTACCTGTAGCTAGTATTCTTATGCCAACACATACCTTGGTATCCACTGAGATGGGTTCCCCTCTGTTGGTTCTGTGTGTGAGGCATGGCTGGCACAGCTCAACAATTTGCTGCAGGAGGTCTCTGTCCACCCTATAGCACTCCACTATCTCCAGCTCATGTAGCCCCTGGTAGGTTACCCTGGGTCTGTACACTCTTCTCCATCTCCTCACTGTGGGTTGCTCAGCAGCATTCACAACATCACCACCCTCAGCACCTTGCACATGTTGGTTTATGATAGCAAGAGTAGCCCCTAACATTTTGTCTGACTTAAGCTTTTTAAGCTTTCCCTCTTTGTATACTGCAGTATTGCAGAGTTCTTGGGAAAAAACTGGGGAATGCTGTTTGCAGAGTTTAAAGTGCTGGGCTGGGATAGTCTGCTGCTTGTGTAATTGGCTGATTCTGATATATTTCACCTGGCAGCTCTGCTAGTTCTCCTTGGTTAACTTCCTGCTACTTCTTTTCCTTCCTTTTGCCTTTCTGTTTTCGCCCGAGGCAGCGCCACGCAAACAAGCGCAAATGCGCGCACACGCGCGCACATGCTGTGTGCATGTTTTCAAGAAATTTCTGATCTTGTAACAGTGTGGACCTTTGGTTTCAGGTTTTCAAATTGGACAACTGTAGGCACGCCTCTTGCAATCCTGAGCAACTCAGGGCAAACACAAGCCGCTGTGCTTCAATTAGCTTACAGCCTTTCTGACACACCCACTCATGATGTCACCTATATTCTACTCTACTACTCACCTACTCCTACACTTACACTCTTGGGACATGGCTCACATGCTGGGGAAAATTGGGATTCACCATCCTTATCCTCATTTTCATAGGACTGCCTACTAACGCATGGTTACATCTCTCACATTGAGCCTCCCCCCCTTAGCAACCACTACTCAGTGGCCATGTTGTCTTCAGCCTGCTATTCACCTGCATGGCAGGATAAGCTTTTCAGTGAAAATGCCTATTTTTGGCTATTTTTAAATTATTTTCTTGTTTTTTAAAGCGCCACACATTTGCGCGGTGCTGCGCTATGCTTAAACATCAGAGATCTGGAAAAAAAGTTAGAGTTTTATATTTTTAAACATTTATAAATGCCAATGGCCTTATATTTGGCCATGGGTATGGTTCCTCAACTGTATGCATCTTTATTTGGAGCTGTCATAGCTCCGTTTAGCTATTTGCAGAACGGTACTCCGTTACCAACAGAGTACATTTCTGCAGATAACACTAATCTTCCATGGACAGGTTAGTGTTTCCTGGATTGCAAATTTATCTCATTTGCATAGCTTTCAGCAGCAAATGAGGTAATTTGCATACCATGATGCTTTCCTTGCAAGAGTAGCTTTAGCAACTCTTGTGCATGCCCCTGCCGGCTGTTCCTGGATCACACGGCAGACATATTGCCTGTTTGACATTTTACACTACTCTACAACTCCGTGCAAGCTTTCGTAAATCCGGTTAGTGTTTTATGACTACCCTTGTTTGTCTTCACAAGTTTGGAAAAGTGAGAGAGAAAAGCAACATGGGATTTTTTTTCTTTTTGCACCAGACATTGTCTCTGTTTTTATTTTCAGTTAGCCCTGGCTGTGGTTGTTTTTTGTCTATATTTTTTAAAAAGGCATCTTTAAATAGAATTAATAAGAAGAATATAATGTAGGGAGTATTAAAAGGGTGATGAACTAGGTAAGACTGAACTGGTTGATGATATGTTCTAGTTCTCTAGTTCATGATGATGTGTACCTAGCCAGCCCATGTTTAGGAGAAGGCCTTCTGCGCTCTTTACTAATATATGCAAGCCTTAACCCTGCACTTTATTTTAGAAAAAACATTACCATAACATTAACCCCTTTCAGACAAATTATGTCTGATTATACGGTAGGGTTTTGCTGATTAAATCTTAAAAGGAAACTCTTTGTTTTCTTTTTTAATGTTTTTTCTCAGTGCGTTGGCATTGTGAAATGTTGGCAGTGATCGCCAGTGTCAATGCCTGTGCATTTCAATAGGCAATGGATAACAATACTGTTATTAATAAAGAGGGTTCCAGATATGTGACATCTTGTAGACATCATTGTGGGGTTTACTAACTGAATAAAGCTCTGGCAGAGGTATAATAATGCTGAAAGTGGGACAGAGTGGAATTTCTGCTGCTTGCACAGCACTACATCATCTGGGGTAGTGACATGTTTGCAGGAAGCATACTAGAAGCCTTTACCAATGCAGCAGGGGAAAACATGTATAGTATGCCTAATTGTGTTGACACAATGTGATTTCTGTCTTCCAGTTTATCAAAATTGCAATCACTGCAATTCTTATCCCTTTGGTAAAAGATTTGAAAGAATATATAAACTGCAGACTAACAGAAGGACTTCTAGGGGATTTGTAAAAACCCTGGAACTGCCAGCATAGAAATACTTGTGGTGATCATTGATTATTAACTGGCAACTGTAACTCATGTTGCTAGAATCCTTCAATTCATCTCCTCAGCCACAAGCAAACATTGCTGTATACTAAGACTTTTCACCATCATTACCCCCACATTAATCCTACTGTTGGCCTCATATATCAAATGTACTTTTTAGTCAACACTCTGTTACAAACAAATTCAAGCACACCCCTTTGTTTCAGTCCTGACAATTATGCACAGCCTTCCAAACTGGGCATACAAGTCCCCCAGGAGAATCATCAAACCAACAACACTAATGTTACTAGAATCTGAGAATGATGAAATTATAATGCAAATCAGTTTTATAGCATTTTAACCACTTAAGAGTACCACATCTCTATGAAGGCCAACATGAACCACAGAACCTTTAATACCACATATTGGAAGCACAGTGGAGGTTGTAAAGAAATCATAATGGACTTTTATGCAGGAGAAAGACATTGTCATGATGAATTGGCTATGAATTAGCACCAGGAGTATAGGAGGGTGAGGAATACTATGCTAGGGTGATGATTTCTTGGGTAGGTCAGCTTACTTTGGTGCCTTATGAAGTAAAACATAAAGCAAATTTACATCAGTGTGTGAATATGGTATTGGTGACTTCAGGACAGGTCAATTATTGTTACAAAAGTTAATTTAGTTCAGAAGATTTGCTGTCTCAGCCAGCACCCTGTGCCATTGCCATGAAAACCCACCCCCTCAGCTTTTCAGGTGAAGAGCAAAAAAAAAAAAACACTTTACTGTATTAAACTGGTTTACTGCAGATCCAACCCTCCAACAAGAGCAAAAAAAAAAAGGGAATTCCTTATACTGCCACAGCAACACACACCCTTTCTGCCCAGACATTCAGATCCCATTTCTGTACCCTGCCCCAACCCTCCTCTGTTTTATAAAAGCAAAATAAGAATTTCTTCTTATAAACCGTGGCAAACAGTAGCAAAGTTTATATGCTGCCTGCCTGACTGCAGCACTACAACACTCATGTTTTATTTAAAAATAATATTCTTATAAACTGTATGGAGCACTACAGCACACAGATTTTAGCTAAAAAAAAGATTTTTTTATAACTTTTAACTGTAGCAAACTGTTTTGCTAAAATGTAGCAAGCAGTTGCTACAGTTTAGACTACACAAGGAGTACTCAAGTTTGACCGCAGATGCAACACAGGCTTAGATATCATGATTGCCTAACCTCACAGCCCTCAGTACTTTGTGCCCTGGGCAGTTGCTCCTCTTGCTCCACCCTTGCTACGCTACTGACTTAGGTGCTTAACATAATAAATGCCAAGACCATAGATCACACCACCAGGTCAAAGTGGAAAGGAGGTTTGCTGCAAAGTGATTCAGTCAGTCAGTGGTAGTGTTGATTTTCCGTCAAATGGAGAAAACTGCACAAAATGATACATCACCTGTGCAGCAGGCTTTCATCCAGCCAAACGGTGAAAGGAAAGGTAGGCTTTGAAAATAGGCATATCTCAAAAGCAGTGAATTGATGTTGAGATCTGTGATTCTGAGGCTTAGCTAAATGATGGTCAGGAGTTGATATGAAGGCCACGTTCCCTTACTGATTTGGACTTCAACAGCAAAGCCGACCTTTAATCCCCAATGTTTTAAACATGCAACAAATAAAGGAAAATATGCTATGATGAAAGGATAACTTTGCTGCAGAAGTTTTATCAGCAGCTTTCTAAAATAATGTATAATGCCCTACTGATAGTATAGCAACATTTTATGTTATGTTAAACTATCATCATTACAGTATTTGTATTTGTTACACTTACCTTAGTAAAATAATTTCTAAAACCTGATCTAATGATCTGGCTAATGCTGTAGTGATAGATTTAGCTATGAAAATCTGTCAAACAAATCTAGGAAGAAATCAAGCTTCAAACTGGTAAATTGGTAAACTGAAAGAAAGTTCTGAGTGCTTTCACAAACAATCAATAGAATTTAAATCAACTATATAGTTTAGTAATATGCATAAACCAGTCATGAAGGTGAATCCAAAAGAAAATGCATATTCATGTCTCGTCATAATTAACAAGTTGGGGGGGGTCCATAGAATGAAAAGACTGTGGGTCCTAATGAAAGTAATAGTTTGGTTTCAATATCCCTTGATATCATTTATAGCTTGTAGTCTCAAAGTTATGATGGGACAGTGTAAGTTGAATTAAGTAGCATGTTTTACAGGCTTTACCAGTATTGATAGTTTTTTTTCAAGAGGATAAAGGGTCTCATATCCACTTAACTACATGTTAAATGGTCAGACTTCAGTGTAATGATGTGACACTGGGGATATGTTCATGTTGGAGTAACTGCCATATGTTTATGGAGCGTTACAGTTTCATGCAGAGTACTGATGCTGGAGCTAACCAAATCCAATATAATATTCAAGATCCTGTACTGTTCCAGATTTTAATCATTTAACTGCTTACAGCTGAGGACTACACATTAAACCAGTAACTATGATAAACAAAAAGTAGACAGGCAATGAATAAAATATGTCCCTTGAGGGAAATCACAAGCTGAAATCTGAATAATTGTTAAAATAATAATACAGAGGTTTGGCAGTTTTAAAATACTAATTTGAATCAATATGTTCTGAAAGAGAATTTAAATATCTTTTTCATGAAGTCATCTCAAGGCCACCTAGACAGCAGATTCCAAGGGTACAGAGACTATTACACAAACATTGACTCCTGGATTACTCATGTCACACTCTCAGGACCAGCAGCTGCCCCAGCATTGCTGATAAGAGGGCACACGCTAAACAGTAATAAACTACCTACCTATGGATCTATGAACCTATGAACAAGCAACTTTTTCAGATGGGGAACCCATGTCATGTAGGGCCAGATACACAAGGATTGATGTCTTATAGAAGGCATGTAAATAAAAAGGCACTAGAAGTAACTTCACTGTCATTTAAAAACTATAAGAGTTGAGTAATATAACCCAAGATATTGAGAAAATTATTGTTATCAAGCCATGGTGGGAACCAGTGTATGAAGCATAGACAGCTCCAGGGAGGAAATCAAATGCTTGATGAGAGTAATACTCCCTGGCTGGAATCATGATGACTTAATAACAGTAGACACCTAGCTGTTAACTATAACCCTAGGATTGAGAGTAATAGTCCCTGGCTGGAATCATGATGACTTAATAACAGGAGGAACCTAGCTGTTAAGTATAACCCTAGGATTGAGAGTAATAGTCCCTGGCAGGAATCATGATGACTTAATAACAAGAGATACCTAGCTGTTAAGTATAACCCTAGGATTGAGAGTAATACTCCCTGGCTGGAATCATGATGACTTAATAACAGGAGACACCTAGCTGTTAAGTATAATCCTAGGATTGTGAGTAATACTCCCTGGCAAGAATCATGATGACCTAATAACAGGAGACACCTAGCTGTTAAGTATAACCCTAGGATTGAGAGTAATACTCCCTGGCTGAAATCATGATGACTTAATAACAGGAGACACCTAGCTGTTAAGCATAAACCTAGGGTTGAGCGTAATACTCCCTGGCTGGAATCATGATGACTTAATAACAGGAGACACCTAGCTGTTAAGCATAACCCTAGGATTGAGAGTAATACTCCCTGGTTGGAATCATGATGACTTAATAACAGGAGACACCTAGCTGTTAAGTATAACCCTAGGATTGAGAGTAATATTCCCTAGCTGGAATCATGATGACTTAATAACAGGAGACACCTAGCTGTTAAGTATAACTCTAGGATTGAGAGTAATACTCCCTGGCTGGAATCATGATGACTTAATAACAGGAGATACCTAGCTGTTAAGTATAACCCAAGGATTGCGAGTAATACTCCCTGGCAAGAATCATGATGACCTAATAACAGGAGACACCTAGCTGTTAAGTATAACCCTAGGATAGTGAGTAATACTCCCTGGCTGGAATCATGATGACTTAATAACAGTTGACACCTAGCTGTTAAGTATAACCCTAGTATTGAGAGTAATACTCCCTGGCTAGAATCATGATGAATTAATAACAGTTGACACCTAGCTGTTAAGCATAACCCTAGGATTGAGAGTAATACTCCCTGGCTGGAATCATGATGACTTAATAACAGGAGACACCTAGCTGTTAAGCATAACCCTAGGATTGAGAGTAATACTCCCTGGCTGGAATCATGATGACTTAATAACAGGAGACACCTAGCTGTTAAGTATAACCCTAGGATTGAGAGTAATACTCCCTGGCTGGAATCATGATGACTTAATAACAGGAGACACCTAGCTGTTAAGTATAACCCTAGGATTGAGAGTAATACTCCCTGACTGGAATCATGATGACTTAATAACAGGAGACACCTAGCTGTTAAATATAACCCTAGGATTGAGAGCAATACTTCCTGGCTGGAATCATGATGACTTAATAACAGGAGACACCTAGCTGTTAAGTATAACCCTAGGATTGAGAGTAATACTCCCTGGCTGGAATCATGATGACTTAATAACAGGAGACACCTAGCTGTTAAGTATTGCCTTAGGATTGAAAGTAATACTCCCTGGCTGGAATCATGATGACTTAATAACAGGAGACACCTAGCTGTTAAGCATAACCCTAGGATTGAGAGTAATACTCCCTGGCTGAAATCATGATGACTTAATAACAGGAGACACCTAGCTGTTAAGTATAACCCTAGGACTGAGAGTAATACTCCCTGGCTGGAATCATGATGACTTAATAACAGTCGACACCTACCTGTTAAGTATAACCCTAGGTTTGAGAGTAATACTCCCTGGTTGGAATCATGATGACTTAATAACAGGAGACACCTAGCTGTTAAGTATAACCCTAGGATTGCGAGTAATACTCCCTGGCAAGAATCATGATGACCTAATAACAGGAGACACCTAGCTGTTAAGTATAACCCTAGGATTGTGAGTAATACTCCCTGGCTGGAATCATGATGACTTAATAACAGTCGACACCTAGCTGTTAAGTATAACCCTAGGATTGAGAGTAATACTCCCTGGCTGGAATCATGATGAATTAATAACAGTCGACACCTAGCTGTTAGGTATAACCCTAGGATTGAGAGTAATACTCCCTGGCTGGAATCATGATGAATTAATAACAGTCGACACCTAGCTGTTAAGCATAACCCTAGGATTGAGAGTAATACTCCCTGGCTGGAATCATGATGACTTAATAACAGGAGACACCTAGCTGTTAAGCATAACCCTAGGATTGAGAGTAATACTCCCTGGCTGGAATCATGATGACTAATTACATGAGACACCTAGCTGTTAAGTATAACCCTAGGATTGAGAGTAATATTCCCTGGCTGGAATCATGATGACTTAATAACAGGAGACACCTTGCTGTTAAGTATAACCCTAGGATTGAGAGTAATACTCCCTGGCTGGAATCATGATGACTTAATAACAGAAGACACCTAGCTGTTAAGTATAACCCTAGGATTGAGAGTAATACTCCCTGGTTGGAATCATGATGACTTAATAACAGGAGACACCTAGCTGTTAAGTATAACCCTTGGATTGAGAGTAATACTCCCTGGCTGGAATCATGATGACTTAATAACAGGAGACACCTAGCTGTTAAGTATAACCCTAGGATTGAGAGTAATACTCCCTGACTGGAATCATGATGACTTAATAACAGGAGACACCTAGCTGTTAAATATAACCCTAGGATTGAGAGCAATACTTCCTGGCTGGAATCATGATGACTTAATAACAGGAGACACCTAGCTGTTAAGTATAACCCTAGGATTGAGAGTAATACTCCCTGGCTGGAATCATGATGACTTAATAACAGGAGACACCTAGCTGTTAAGTATTGCCTTAGGATTGAAAGTAATACTCCCTGGCTGGAATCATGATGACTTAATAACAGGAGACACCTAGCTGTTAAGCATAACCCTAGGATTGAGAGTAATACTCCCTGGCTGAAATCATGATGACTTAATAACAGGAGACACCTAGCTGTTAAGTATAACCCTAGGACTGAGAGTAATACTCCCTGGCTGGAATCATGATGACTTAATAACAGTCGACACCTACCTGTTAAGTATAACCCTAGGTTTGAGAGTAATACTCCCTGGTTGGAATCATGATGACTTAATAACAGGAGACACCTAGCTGTTAAGTATAACCCTAGGATTGCGAGTAATACTCCCTGGCAAGAATCATGATGACCTAATAACAGGAGACACCTAGCTGTTAAGTATAACCCTACAATTGTGAGTAATACTCCCTGGCTGGAATCATGATGACTTAATAACAGTCGACACCTAGCTGTTAAGTATAACCCTAGGATTGAGAGTAATACTCCCTGGCTGGAATCATGATGAATTAATAACAGTCGACACCTAGCTGTTAGGTATAACCCTAGGATTGAGAGTAATACTCCCTGGCTGGAATCATGATGAATTAATAACAGTCGACACCTAGCTGTTAAGCATAACCCTAGGATTGAGAGTAATACTCCCTGGCTGGAATCATGATGACTTAATAACAGGAGACACCTAGCTGTTAAGCATAACCCTAGGATTGAGAGTAATACTCCCTGGCTGGAATCATGATGACTAATTACATGAGACACCTAGCTGTTAAGTATAACCCTAGGATTGAGAGTAATATTCCCTGGCTGGAATCATGATGACTTAATAACAGGAGACACCTTGCTGTTAAGTATAACCCTAGGATTGAGAGTAATACTCCCTGGCTGGAATCATGATGACTTAATAACAGAAGACACCTAGCTGTTAAGTATAACCCTAGGATTGAGAGTAATACTCCCTGGTTGGAATCATGATGACTTAATAACAGGAGACACCTAGCTGTTAAGTATAACCCTTGGATTGAGAGTAATACTCCCTGGCTGGAATCATGATGACTTAATAACAGGAGACACCTAGCTGTTAAGTATAACCCTAGGACTGAGAGTAATACTCCCTGGCTGGAATCATGATGACTTAATAACAGGAGACACCTAGCTGTTAAGTATAACCCTAGGACTGAGAGTAATACTCCCTGGCTGGAATCATGATGACTTAATAACAGTCGACACCTAGTTGTTATGTATAACCTTAAGATTGAGAGTAATACTCCCTGGCTGGAATCATGATGACTTAATAACAGGAGACACCTAGCTGTTAAGTATAACCCTAGGATTGAGAGTAATACTCCCTGGCTGGAGTCATGATGACTTAATAACAGGAGACACCTAGCTGTTAAGTATAACCCTAGGATTGAGAGTAATACTCCCTGGCTGGAATCATGATGACTTAATAACAGGAGACACCTAGCTGTTAAGTATAACCCTAGGATTGAGAGTAATACTCCTTGCCTGGAATCATGATGACTTAATAACAGGAGACACCTAGCTCTTAAGTATAACCCTAGGATTGAGAGTAATACTCCCTGGCTGGAATCATGATGACTTAATAACAGGAGACACCTAGCTGTTAAGTATAACAATAGGATTGAGAGTAATACTCCCTGGCTGTAATCATGATGACTTAATAACAGGAGACACCTAGCTGTTAAGTATAACCCTAGGATTGAGAGTAATACTCCCTTGCTGGAATCATGATGACTTAATAACAGGAGACACCTAGCTGTTAAGTATAACCCTAGGTTTGAGAGTAATACTCCCTGGCTGGAATCATGATGACTTAATAACAGTCGACACCTAGCTGTTAAGTATAACCCTAGGATTGAGAGTAATACTCCCTGGTTGGAATCATGATGACTTAATAACAGTCGACACCTAGCTGTTAAGTATAACCCTAGGATTGAGAGTAATACTCCCTCACTGGAATCATGATGACTTAATAACAGGAGACACCTAGCTGTTAAGTATAACCCTAGGACTGAGAGTAATACTCCCTGGCTGGAATCATGATGACTTAATAACTGTCGACACCTAGTTGTTATGTATAACCTTAGGATTGAGAGTAATACTCCCTGGCTGGAATCATGATGACTTAATAACTGGAGACACCTAGCTGTTAAGTATAACCCTAGGATTGAGAGTAATACTCCCTGGCTGGAGTCATGATGACTTAATAACAGGAGACACCTAGCTGTTAAGTATAACCCTAGGATTGAGAGTAATACTCCCTGGCTGGAATCATGATGACTTAATAACAGGAGACACCTAGCTGTTAAGTTTAACCCTAGGATTGAGAGTAATACTCCTTGCCTGGAATCATGATGACTTAATAACAGGAGACACCTGGCTCTTAAGTATAACCCTAGGATTGAGAGTAATACTCCCTGGCTGGAATCATGATGACTTAATAACAGGAGACACCTAGCTGTTAAGTATAACAATAGGATTGAGAGTAATACTCCCTGGCTGTAATCATGATGACTTAATAACAGGAGACACCTAGCTGTTAAGTATAACCCTAGGATTGAGAGTAATACTCCCTTGCTGGAATCATGATGACTTAATAACAGGAGACACCTAGCTGTTAAGTATAACCCTAGGTTTGAGAGTAATACTCCCTGGCTGGAATCATGATGACTTAATAACAGTCGACACCTAGCTGTTAAGTATAACCCTAGGATTGAGAGTAATACTCCCTGGTTGGAATCATGATGACTTAATAACAGTCGACACCTAGCTGTTAAGTATAACCCTAGGATTGAGAGTAATACTCCCTCACTGGAATCATGATGACTTAATAACAGGAGACACCTAGCTGTTAAGTATAACTCTAGGATTGAGAGTAATACTCCCTGGCTGGAATCATGATGACTTAATAACAGGAGACACCTAGCTGTTAAGTATAACCCTATGATTGAGAGTAATACTCCCTGGCTGGAATCATGATGACTTAATAACAAGAGACACCTAGCTGTTAAGTATAACCCTAGGACTGAGAGTAATTCTCCCTGGCTTGAATCATGATGACTTAATAACAGTCGACACCTAGCTGTTATGTATAACCCTAGGATTGAGAGTAATACTCCCTGGCTGGAATCATGATGACTTAATAACAGGAGACACCTAGCTGTTACGTATAACCCTAGGATTGAGAGTAATACTCCCTGGCTGGAATCATGATGACTTAATAACAGGAGACACCTAGCTGTTAAGTATAACCCTAGGATTGAGAGTAATACTCCCTGGCTGGAATCATGATGACTTAATAACAGGAGACACCTAGCTGTTAAGTATAACCCTAGGATTGAGAGTAATACTCCCTGGCTGGAATCATGATGACTTAATAACAGGAGACACCTAGCTGTTAAGTATAACCCTAGGATTGAGAGTAATACTCCCTGGCTGGAATCATGATGACTTAATAACAGGAGACACCTAGCTGTTAAGTATAACCTTAGGATTGAGAGTAATACTCCCTGGCTGGAATCATGATGACTTAATAACAGGAGACACCTAGCTGTTAAGTATAACCCTTGGATCATGCATTGGACATACATTCCAGGCCATGATATCCATAAATAATATAAGGGTTCACAGCAGGAAAACTATAATCTCCAAGACTATTGTATAGTCATGGCAACTATCTTAAGTATACTGAGTTTTAAGCTGACAACTGTCTGCTGATGAAGGCAGTCTAGTTAATCTGATGGCAAGTTTGTTACTAGCATATGTCATGTGGGAAGGAGAGGCCAAATGTATGCCATCAATTGCAGTAGTGATATTGCAAGCTTGTCATCTAAACAATATCACCCACAGGCAGCATGTATATCATAATAAAAGAGGGTCCAAGGTGGAACCCTTTGAAACTCTACAACTTGGACTACAAGATACAGAAGAATTAATACCCATAAATCCACCAAGACCATCCAGAGAGATAGGAAGCAAACGTAAGAAAAATGTCTTTAAATTTTTTGTCTCGATAACATTGGGTATTCTGGGATGAACTTCTGAGATAGCATGCAGATATTAACTGGAAAAAGAACAAAGCTTGATCATGGTAAAAAGGTGCTCTAGGCAGAGTAATGAACCAGCCCCTCCTCACACCTTTTACTTGTTTATCTCTCTCCCTAGTTATCAAAAAACACTGTTCAAACCTATCAGCCTGCATACTGCTTTCTTTTTTTAATACTTTTACAGCAAAAGCACTTGACAGACACTTGATGAACAAAATATCCATTTGGTGAACTCATCAAAACAGATTTAGAAACTCACATGTATTGAAAATGCATTTGCCAAGCCATTAAACAATAAGAAGACTGCTGGGATTCACAGCTAAATAGCATTTAGTGAGGCAGTAATTATCAGCATCCTGAAGGGTAAAGGAACTCAAATCAAATGTGTAATGCATTTGATAACAGTTTGGGACAGTTGCCTGGACACAAG